>NW_022261983.1:14293401-14433401 GCF_002021735.2 Oncorhynchus kisutch
AGAGAGGGAGAGGGAGAGAGAGGGAGAGGGAAGAGAGAGGGAGAGGGAGAGAGGGAGAGAGAGGGAGAGAGGAGAGAGAGAGAGAGGGGAGAGAGAGAGGATAGAGGGAGAGAGAGAGAGGGAGAGGGAGAGAGAGATGGGGGAGAGGGAGAGGGAGAGAGAGAGGGATAGAGGGAGAGGGATAGAGGGAGAGGGATAGAGGGAGAGGTGAGAGGGAGAGAGAGAGAAGAGAGAGAGAGAGAGAGAGAGAGAGAGAAGAGGAGGAGAGAGAGAGAGAGAGAGAGAGAGAGAGAGAGAGGGAGAGGGAGAGGGAGAGGGAGAGGGAGAGAGAGGAGAGGGAGAGAGAGAGAGAGGGAGAGAGGGAGAGAGGGAGAGAGGGAGAGAGAGAGGGAGGGAGAGGGAGAGAGAGGGATAGAGGGAGAGGGAGAGAGAGAGAGGGGGATAGAGGGAGAGGGAGAGAGAGAGGTGACTGTTAGTATGTGAATTGCGCTGATCATTTCCTGGCAGGTTATCCTATGTCAACATGTCCTAACAAAAAGTGTTCAAAATCAATAGCTGCTGACAACAACGTCTCTACGTCTCTATATGTATGTCTCTGTTGTTGTTACTGTAGTTACCTGTCTGTTGAGTCTGACAGAGAGGATGTTGTTACTGTAGTTACCTGTCTGTTGAGTCTGACAGAGAGGATGTTGTTACTGTAGTTCTGTTACCTGTCTGTTGAGTCTGACAGAGAGGATGTTGTTACTGTAGTTACCTGTCTGTTGAGTCTGACAGAGAGGATGTTGTTACTGTAATTACCTGTCTGTTGAGTCTGACAGAGAGGATGTTGTTACTGTAGTTACCTGTCTGTTGAGTCTGACAGAGAGGATGTTGTTACTGTAGTTACCTGTCTGTTGAGTCTGACAGAGAGGATGTTGTTACTGTAGTTACCTGTCTGTTGAGCCTGACAGAGAGGATGTTGTTACTGTAGCTGTAGTTGCAGATCTCCGTTCCCTTCTTGAAGTGGTAGACGTTCATCCGTCTGGGGATGGAGAGACTGACCACCACCACCAGACTGCTGGAGAACAACCGCTCCACGATGTACACGTCTGGGGTCTCTGATGGGGAAGAGCAGGGGAACACAGGGGTAGCATGGTATTAGAGTACTGGGGGCTGAGGTAGCATGGTATTAGAGTACTGGGGGCTGAGGTAGCATGGTATTAGAGTACTGGTGGCTGAGGTAGCATGGTATTAGAGTACTGGGGGGGCTGAGGTAGCATGGTATTAGAGTACTGGGGGGGCTGAGGTAGCATGGTATTAGAGTACTGGTGGCTGAGGTAGCCTGGTATTAGAGTACTGGGGGCTGAGGTAGCCTGGTCCTGGGGGGCTGAGGTGTAGCATGGTCCTGGGGGGCTGAGGTAGCCTGGTGATTAGAGTACTGGGGGCTGAGGTAGCATTGGTATTAGAGTACTGGGGGCTGAGGTAGCATGGTATTAGAGTACTGGGGGCTGAGGTAGCATGGTATTTAGAGTACTGGGGGCTGAGGTAGCCTGGTCCTGGGGGGGCTCTGAGTACTAGCATGGTCTGGGGAGGCTGAGGTAGCCTGGTATTAGAGTACTGGGGGCTGAGGTTAGCATGGTATTAGAGTACGGGGGCTGAGGGTAGCATGGTATTAGAGTACTGGGGGGCTGAGGTAGCCTGGTATTAGAGTACTGGGGGCTGATGGTAGCATGGTATTAGAGTACTGGGGGGCTGAGGGTAGCATGGCATTAGAGGTACTGGGGGGCTGAGTGGTAGCATGGTATAGAGTACTGGGGGCTGAGGTAGCATGGTATTAGAATTACTGGGGGCTGAGGTAGCATGGTATTAGAGTAACTGGGGGGCTGAGGTTAGCATGGTATTAGAGTACTGGAGGGGGGCTGAGGTTAGCATGGATATTAGAGTACTGGGGGGCTGAGTGGTTTAGCATGGTATTTAGAGTTCCTGGGGGCTGAGGTAGCATGGTATTAGAGTACTGGTGGGCTGAGGTAGCATGGTATTAGAGTACTGGGGGGGCTGAGGGTTAGCATTGTTATTAGAGTACTGGAGGCTGAGGTAGCCTGGTATTAGGGTACTGGGGCTGAGGTTAGTTGGTATCTAGCGTACTGGGGGGCTGAGGGTAACCTGGTTATTAGAGTACTGGGGGGCTGAGGTAACCTGGTATTAGAGTACTGGGGGCTTCGAGGTAACATGGTATTAGCGTACTGGGGGGGGGCTGAGGTAGCCTGGTATTAGAGTACTGGGGGGCTGAGGTAAGCCTGGTATTAGAGTTACGGGGCTGAGGGTAGCCATGGTATTACGAGTACTGGGGGCTTGAGGTTGGTAGCCATTGCTATTAGTGTTAACTGGGGGGCTGAAGGGTAGCATGGTATTAGAGTACTGGGGGGCTTGAGGTAGCATGGTATTAGTGTATGGGGGGGCTGAGGTAGCATTGGTATTAGAGTACTGGGGGCTGAGGGTAGCATGGTATTAGAGTACTGGAGGCTGAGGTAGCATGGTATTAGAGTACTTGGGGGCTGAGGTAGCCTGGTATTAGTGTCCTGGGGGGTTGAGGTAGCCTGGTATTAGTGTCCTGGGGGGCTGAGGCTAGCATGGTAATTAGAGTACTGGGGGGCTGAGGTAACCTGGTATTAGAGTACTGGGGCTGATGTAACCTGGTATTAGAGTACTGGGGGCTGAGGTAGCCTGGTATTAGAGTACTGGGGCTGAGGTAGCCTGGTATTAGAGTCCTGTGGGGCTGAGGTAGCATGGTATTAGAGTACTGGGGGGCTGAGGTAACCTGGTATTAGTGTCCGGGGGTGGGCTGAGGTAGCCTGGTCCTGGGGAGGCTGAGGTAGCCTCGTATAGTGTCCTGGGGGGCTGAGGTAGCCTGGTCCTGGGGAGGCTGAGGTAGCCTGGTATTAGTGTCCTGGGGGGCTGAGGTAGCATGGTATTAGAGTACTGGGGGGCTGAGGTAACCTGGTATTAGTGTCCAGGGGGGGGCTGAGGTAGCCTGGTCTTAGAGTCCTGGGGGGCTGAGGTAGCATGGTATTAGAGTACTGGGGGGCTGAGGTAACCTGGTATTAGTGTCCAGGGGGGGGCTGAGGTAGCCTGGTCCTGGGAGGCTGAGGTAGCCTCGTATTAGTGTCCTGGGGGGCTGAGGTAGCCTGGTATTAGTGTCCTAGGGGGCTGAGGTAGCCTCGTATTAGTGTCCTGGCGGGGCTGAGGTAGCCTGGTATTAGAGTACTGGGGGCTGAGGTAGCATGGTATTAGAGTACTGGGGGCTGAGGTAGCCTGGTATTAGAGTACTGGGGGCTGAGGTAGCATGGTATTAGAGTACTGGGGGCTGAGGTAGCCTGGTATTAGAGTACTGGGGGCTGAGGTAGCATGGTATTAGAGTACTGGGGGCTGAGGTAGCATGGTATTAGAGTACAGGGGGCTGAGGTAGCCTGGTATTAGTGTCCTGGGGGGCTGAGGTAGCCTGGTATTAGTGTCCTGGGGGGGCTGAGGTAGCCTGGTATTAGTGTCCTGGGGGGGGCTGAGGTAGCCTGGTATTAGTGTCCTGGGGGGGCTGAGGTAGCCTGGTATTAGTGTCCTAGGGGGGCTGAGGTAGCCTGGTATTAGTGTCCTAGGGGGGGCTGAGGTAGCCTGGTATTAGTGTCCTGGGGGGGCTGAGGTAGCCTGGTATTAGTGTCCTAGGGGGGGGCTGAGGTAGCCTGGTATTAATGTCCTGACATGGTTGGTTTCTATCTCCACACCACTGTGTCTGCCAGTAATAATGAACTGAACGGTAAATCACCAGAGACTGCTGGCTAGTGAAGTTATCCATCTACTATTGCCTGTCAACCATTCATCAGTCTACACACAGTGTTTGCAACCCAAATTGCCACCCTATTGCCTATTTACTTTTGACTGGGAGCCACAGGGCTCTATGTATTTGGAACACAGCCAGTGATTCACTACAAGGAAGTAGACTAACAGAGAATTACCCATCATTGGAAGAGGACTGGCAAGTAATTTCCCTGTAACTGACACTAATGTCCAGAGAGGCTGGACAACACAACTAGAATGAGATCCTCTGTATGGACTGAACAATTCTACAGCTTGGCAGAGCAGAGTCCTGTATGAGTCAGAGGCCTGTATGAGTCAGAGGCCTGTATGAGTCAGAGGCCTGTATGAGTCAGAGGCCTGTATGAGTCAGAGGCCTGTATGAGTCAGGGGCCTGTATGAGTCAGGGGCCTGTATGAGTCAGAGTCTTGAAGGGAGATAATATCACATCCCAATATAAAGCTCTGGTATAGGAGTCATAGAGTACAAGCAGCCTATCAGAGAGAGGCAGAGGAGAACAGGCAGCCTATCAGAGAGAGGCAGAGGTGTTGGAACTAAGTCTATTCTAGGGGAAGGGTTATGGGGTTTGTTTGGGATGGGTTCTAGGCGAAGGGGTTTGTTTGTGATGGGGTCTAGGGGAAGGGTCTAAGGGTTTGTTTGGGATGGGGTCTAGGGGAAGAGGTTTGTTTGGGACAGGGTCTAGGGGAAGAGGTTTGTTTTGGACCGGGTCTAGGAGAAGAGGTTTGTTTGTGATGGGGTCTAGGGGAAGAGGTTTGTTGGGGACGGGGTCGACAGGAAGGGTCTAGGTAGCCTGGTGTGGTTGGGACGGGGTCGAGGGGAAGGGTCTAGGGGTGTGGTTGGGACGGGGTTCTAGGGGAAGGGTCTAGGGGTTGTATTTAGGACAGGGTCTAAGGGAAGGGTTCTAGGGGTGTGTTTAGGACAGGGTCTAGGGGTATGTTTAGGACAGGGTCTAAGGGAAGGGTCTAGGGGTGTGTTTAGGACAGGATCTAAGGGAAGGGTCTAGGGGAAGGGTCTAGGGGTTGTATTTAGGACAGGGTCTAAGGGAAGGGTCTAGGGGTGTGTTTAGGACAGGGTCTAGGGGTATGTTTAGGACAGGGTCTAAGGGAAGGGTCTAGGGGTGTGTTTAGGACAGGGTCTAAGGGAAGGGTCTAGGGGAAGGGTCTAGGGGTGTGTTTAGGACAGGGTCTAAGGGAAGGGTCTAGGGGTTGTGTTTAGGACAGGGTCTAAGGGAAGGGTCTAGGGGAAGGGTCTAAGGGAAGGGTCTAGGGGTGTGTTTAGGACAAGGTCTAAGGGAAGGGTCTAGGGGTGTGTATAGGACAGGGTCTAAGGGAAGGGTCTAGGGGTTGTGTTTAGGACAGGGCCTAAGGGAAGGGTCTAGGGGTGTGTTTAGGACAGGGTCTAAGGGAAGGGTCTAGGGGAAGGGTCTAAGGGAAGGGTCTAGGGGTGTGTTTAGGACAAGGTCTAAGGGAAGGGTCTAGGGGTGTGTATAGGACAGGGTCTAAGGGAAGGGTCTAGGGGTGTGTTTAGGACAGGGTCTAGGGGAAGGGTCTAGGGGTTGTGTTTAGGACAGGGTCTAGGGGAAGGGTCTAGGGGTGTGTTTAGGACAGGGTCTAAGGGAAGGGTCTAGGGGTGTGTTTAGGACAGGGTCTAGGGGAAGGGTCTCGGGGTGTGTTTAGGACAGGGTCTAAGGGAAGGGTCTAGGGGTGTGTTTAGGACAGGGTCTAGGGGAAGGGTCTAGGGGTGTGTTTAGGACAGGGTCTAAGGGAAGGGTCTAGGGGTGTGTTTAGGACAGGGTCTAGGGGAAGGGTCTAGGGGTGTGTTTAGGACAGGGCTATACTAACCGCTCTCGTAGATGCAGTCCAGTTTGTCCACTGAGGTCACAGAGAACAGCTTATAGCCTGTCTTGGTTCCCACTGCCAATGACCTGGGAACACAACAACACACACAGAGGTTGATAAACACGTATAGAATATTACAAGTCAAAGTGACTAATGTGTGACTAGTTTCTTCATGCACACCAGAGTATTTAAGAATACAGAGTGCACACACACAGAGGTAGATAATTTAAAAAACACATTGAATATGCTGGGTTTAAAAACAAGCCAATGAAGTGTAACTCATCTCACACCAGACCAGCACACCAGACTTTGCTCTCAATGGTTTTATAGACACTGTTTATTTGGGGATTCCAGAACAATTAACAGTTACTTTGTTTTTTCAAGTTAAAAGGAGTTTTTTTTCCTCTCTCTCTCTCTCTCTCTCTCTCTCTCTCTCTCTCTCTCTCTCTCTCTCTCTCTCTCTCTCTCTCTCTCTCTCTCTCTCTCTCTCTCTCTCTCTCTCTCTCTCTCTCTCTCTCTCTCTCTCTCTCTCTCTCTCTCTCTCTCTCTCTCTCTCTCTCCTCTCTCTCTCTCTCTCTCTCTCTCTCTCTCTCTCTCTCTCTCTCTCTCTCTCTCTCTCTCTCTCTCTCTCTCTCTCTCTCTCTCTCTCTCTCTCTCTCTCTCTCTCTCTCTCTCTCTCTCTCTCTCTCTCTCTCTCTCTCTCTCTCTCTCTCTCTCTCTCTCTCTCTCTCTCGGAAACCGAGTAACACATGTCTAACAGACACATCCTACCTGATATTAACACAGGTCTAACAGTCATGTGTTCCTGTGGATACATGTGTCCCAGGGATTACATGATATGATGTCTATGGTTCTGTCCCAGGGATTACATGATATCATGTCTATGGTTCTGTCCCAGGGATTACATGATATCATGTCTATGGTTCTGTCCCAGGGATTCTGTTTATTGAGTAAACCATTGAGTAGTTCGACTCAAACAGAAAGGAGGCTAGTATGCAAATATTGACTGAGATGCACTACTACTTGTACTGCTGTCCAACAGAAGAATGGATTCATTTTGGTTAGGTCCTCCTTCAGCACAGTTACATCATTAAGATGACTGAGCAGGGAGGACAGTCATCTAGCAGGGAGGACAGTCATCTAGCAGGGAGGACAGTCATCTAGCAGGGAGGACAGTCATCTAGCAGGGAGGACAGTCATCTAGTAGGGAGGACAGTCATCTAGCAGGGAGGACAGTCATCTAGCAGGGAGGACAGTCATCTAGTCATCTATTTAGGCACCCTAAATAGTGCACTACTTTTTGACCAGGGCCCATAGGTTAGTGCACTATATAGGGAATAGGGTGCCATTGGAGTGTTTATGAAGTTCACTGAGTTGCTCCATTGGACAGTTTCTAAAAGCCACTACTCTGTTCCCCTGAATGGGGCTGTCTGCTGTACATGTCTGGTCCTGCTCTGGAAACGGGAACTAACCTGCAATCATCATCACTGAAAGAAAGAAAGAAAGAGTGTTTGCCATTTTTCTTTTGACCTCACACAAACAGATTCCACAGTAAGCTCTCAGTCTTCACGGGTACGCATTGTTCCTGCCTTTGTTTCAAATGGATATTTGTTCATCTTCTTTTCCGGAACTTTCTTTGTGGTTTTTTTGCTCGTTTGAATGCTGTTTTTATTGTGAGATCTCTGGTGGATCAGATCCCCACTGTAGGCTATGTATTACGTAGGCCTATGGGGTTTTAAAAAATGATCAGATCAGATCCCCACTGTAGGCTATGTATTACGTAGGCCTATGGGGTTTAAAAAAATGATCAGATCAGATCCCCACTGTAGGCTATGTATTACGTAGGCCTATGGGGTTTTAAAAAATGATCAGATCAGATCCCCACTGTAGGCTATGTATTACGTAGGCCTATGGGGTTTAAAAAATGATCAGATCAGATCCCCACTGTAGGCTATGTATTACGTAGGCCTATGGGGTTTAAAAAATGATCAGATCAGATCCCCACTGTAGGCTATGTATTACGTAGGCCTATGGTTTAATAATATATTGCCCATCGCATCTTGAAAGAAAACGTAGCCTAAAGTTGCACCGGAAAAATGAAATGAACTGTGTGTAAGTAAATTGTAAATTGGAAGTAATTGTCTGTTCAGATCCAAACCCCAACACCACAGGACAACAGGTCTACTCTGTTCAGATCCAAACCCCAACACCACAGGACAACAGGTCTACTCTGTTCAGATCCAAACCCCAACACCACAGGACAACAGGTCTACTCTGTTCAGATCCAAACCCAAACACCACAGGACAACAGGTCTACTCTGTTCAGATCCAAACCCCAACACCACAGGACAACAGGTCTACTCTGTTCAGATCCAAACCCCAACACCACAGGACAACAGGTCTACTCTGTTCAGATCCAAACCCCAACACCACAGGACAACAGGTCTACTCTGTTCAGATCCAAACCCCAACACCACAGGACAACAGGTCTACTCTGTTCAGATCCAAACCCCAACACCACAGGACAACAGGTCTACTCTGTTCAGATCCAAACCCCAACACCACAAGACAACAGGTCTACTCTGTTCAGATCCAAACCCCAACACCACAAGACAACAGGTCTACTCTGTTCTGTATTCCTTTATGAAGTAAACACTCTCCTGCTCAAGGTTTTTTACCAGTTACCTAACTAAGACAGAATCTATGGACAGGTGTGTGTGTGTGTGTGTGTGCGGGTGTGCATGTGTGTGTTACCTAGTACCGAGCCTACGACAGAAGCTATGGACAGGTTGTGAAAATTTTCTCCACAGTGCCAGTCAGCCTCATATCAGGTGAGCAGGTGATCTGAGAGTTATTCACTGCCCCAGATATACTGTCCCTATTCTCTACATACAGTAGGGCTCTATAGGCCCTGGTCAAAACTACTAATACTGTCCCTATTCCCTACATACAGTAGGGCTCTATAGGCCCTGGTCAAAACTACTAATACTGTCCCTATTCCCTACATACAGTAGGGCTCTATAGGCCCTGGTCAAAACTACTAATACTGTCCCTATTCCCTACATACAGTAGGGCTCTATAGGCCCTGGTCAAAACTACTAATACTGTCCCTATTCCCTACATACAGTAGGGCTCTATAAGCCCTGGTCAAAACTACTAATACTGTCCCTATTCCCTACATACAGTAGGGCTCTATAGGCCCTGGTCAAAACTAGTGATACTGTCCCTATTCCCTACATTGTGCACTAACCTATAGGCCCTGGTCAAAACTAGTGCAGAGAACAGGATGCCATTTGGGATACATTTCTGTTCATGAAAAGTAGTTGAGCGTGGCGATTCAAGCATTCTCAGTCAGTGCTTACATTAGTCAAAGGAACTCTCTCTCTGTGGAGAGAGAAATGGAGTCATTAAGAAAGGGATCAATAGATTTCTATAGGCATTAGTGTGTATAACAGGAGTGCTTTTGAAGCCCCGCCGTTCTGCCTCTAGAACGGTTCCATCCACTGTTGTCAACCGTCGTTTTTTTTGTGTTTTTTTTAGAACAAATCCTGTGGTTTCAGGTTTAAGCATAATTTGTGTGTTTTGTTCAGAGGACTGTGAACTGCCCTCTCTGATCATCACATGCGAATTCTGTAGCCGCTATGTAGAATTCTATAACATCTATGAGCTATTTAATTAGGATTTTTAGGACCTCACAATGAAAGGGAAATCTTTTTTTAGATTGCATCACCATGATATCATACTGAAAGGTGTATTTATCTATAACTTATTTTACAGGAAATGACAAGGACATTTGCTGAGAGAGCATTCTGTTGTAGGCAACCAACCCAACAGGCAGCGGGTTCGGAGGCGCTTACGTGGAGTCTTGGTTGAAAGAGGCGCAGCCAAGCCCCGTCAGCTCCGTCCCCGGCCCGGCTCCCGGTTCACCCGGTCCGCTAGGACCGTCTGCTCCCTCTCCCGTCTCCATCCCGATTCCCAGCGACCTCTTTCCCTCCCTCCGCCCTGGATCGGAGGCCTGGGATCGGCTTTGCCTCTTGGCACGATAGCGTCGGATTGAGGATCCAGCTGAGAAGAAATCTCGATCGCCTTTTTAACAATAAACCGATCTAATCATAGGCCTGAGTGTTTTGAACTTCTTATATCCGGTGTTTTTAGAATCCAAATCTGAGTTCCATAAATGTTCTTATTTAGTACAGAAGAGATCAGACACTCTGGAGAAAGAAGAAGGGAAAAAACCGAAGCAAAACAAGAACAGCTGACAGCTTGTTGCGTCACTCGGATTTCCCGTCCCAGTTGGCTGAAAGCGAAATTCAATGTTGTCGTCGGCTCGATTCTGATTGGTCAGGTGCATAGAGAATGATATAGAGGCCTGTAGTGGCCAAAAATCTATTTTAGCATGGGCAGCGCCAGAGAGGAAGATGCGAAGCAAAACGTTTTACTCCGCCCAAAATCTGTCCACGAAAATAAGGCCAATTTTGAAAAAAACGACTTCATATTGGAGTTGTGCCTGTTTCCAGAGATAGATAGAAGACTCAGATAGAGGACTCATCGTGGATATAACCCATTTTAGCATGGACATTGCCATTGAGGGCTTCCACCATTTTAAAGTAGTCAACTGGGTGGGGGTTCCTATGAGTTGGGAGCAATCAGCCAATGAAGAAAAATGTAAATGACTACTTTAAAATGGAGATAGCCTCAATTGTGCTGCCCATGCTGTCACAGATCCTATAATCAAATCACATTTTATTCGTCACATATTTCGTAAACAGCAGGTTGTAACAGTGAAATGCTTCCTTATGGGCCCTTCCAAACAATGTAGAGAGAAAAATAATAGACAAATAATTACATGAGGAATAATATACAATGAGTAACAATAACTTGGTTATATACACGGGGTGGTAACAGTACCCAGTCAATGATAACTTGGTTATATACACGGGTTACCAGTACCCAGTCAATGATAACTTGGTTATATACACAGGGTACCAGTACCTAGTCAATGATAACTGGTTATATACACAGGGGTACCAGTACCTAGTCAATGATAACTTGGTATATACACAGGGTACCAGTACCTAGTCAATGATAACTTGGTTATATACCAGGGTACCAGTACCTAGTCAATGATAACTTGGTATATACACAGGGTACCAAGTACCTAGTCAATGATAACTTGGTTATATACACAGGGTACCAGTACCTAGTCAATGATAACTTGGTTATATACACCGGGGTAACAGTACCTAGTTAATGATACTTGGTTATATACACAGGGTACCAGTACCTAGTTAATGATAACTTGGTTATATACACAGGGTACCAGTACCCAGTCAATGATAACTTGGTTATATACACAGGTTACCAGTACCTAGTCAATGATAACTTGGTTATATACACAGGGTGCCAGTACCCAGTCAATGATAACTTGGTTATATACACGGGGTACCAGTACTGAGTCAATGATAACTTGGTTATATACACAGGGTACCAGTACCTAGTTAATGATAACTTGGTTATATACACGGGGGTAAACAGTACCTAGTTAATGATAACTTGGTTATATACACAGGGTACCAGTACCTAGTTAATGATAACTTGGTTATATACACGGGGTACCAGTACCCAGTCAATGATAACTTGGTTATATACAGGGGGTACCAGTACAGAGTCAATAATAACTTGGTTATATACACGGGGTACCAGTATTGAGTCAATGATAACTTGGTTATATACACGGGTACCAGTACCCAGTCAATGATAACTTGGTTATATACACGGATTACCAGTACCTAGTCAATGATAACTTGGCTATATACACAGGGTACCAGTACCTAGTTAATGATAACTTGGTTATATACACTGGGTACCAGTACCCAGTCAATGATAACTTGGTTATATACAGGGGGTACCAGTACAGAGTCAATAATAACTTGGTTATATACACGGGGGTACCAGTATTGAGTCAATGATAACTTGGTTATATACACGGGTACCAGTACCCAGTCAATGATAACTTGGTTATATACACAGATTACCAGTACCTAGTCAATGATAACTTGGCTATATACACAGGGTACCAGTACCTAGTTAATGATAACTTGGTTATATACACGGGGGTACCAGTACCCAGTCAATGATAACTTGGTTATATACAGGGGTACCAGTACAGAGTCAATAATAACTTGGTTATATACACGGGGTACCAGTATTGAGTCAATGATAACTTGGTTATATACACGGGTACCAGTACCCAGTCAATGATAACTTGGTTATATACACGGGGTACCAGTACCTAGTCAATGATAACTTGGTTATATACACGGGTACCAGTATTGAGTCAATGATAACTTGGTTATATACACGGGTACCAGTACCCAGTCAATGATAACTTGGTTATATTACACGGATTACCAGTACCTAGTCAATGATAACTTGGCTATATACACAGGGTACCAGTACCTAGTTAATGATAACTTGGTTATATACAGGGGGTACCAGTACAGAGTCAATAATAACTTGGTTATATACACGGGGTACCAGTATTGAGTCAATGATAACTTGGTTATATACACGGGTACCAGTACCTAGTCAATGATAACTTGGTTATATACACGGGGTACCAGTACCTAGTCAATGATAACTTGGTTATATACACGGGGTACCAGTATTGGGTCAATGATAACTTGGTTATATACACGGGTACCAGTACCCAGTCAATGATAACTTGGTTATATACACGGATTACCAGTACCTAGTCAATGATAACTTGGCTATATACACAGGGTACCAGTACCTAGTTAATGATAACTTGGTTATATACACGGGGTACCAGTACCCAGTCAATGATAACTTGGTTATATACAGGGGGGTACCAGTACAGAGTCAATAATAACTTGGTTATATACACGGGGTACCAGTATTGAGTCAATGATAACTTGGTTATATACACGGGGTACCAGTACCTAGTCAATGATAACTTGGTTATATACACAGGGTCGTGACATGGAAAAACCAGCTAACAAAGAGTCCTCCCCCTCTCATCTTACCCGAGGCTGCCGACTGGTCTTGACGATGGAAAAACCAGCAAGATGTATATCATCCATGTCCTTGTTCAGCCACGACTCAGAAAACCAAACAATATTACAGCTGTTCAGGTCACGTTGATAGAATAGTCTAACGGAACTCGTCCAGCTTGTTCTTCAGTGACTGTACGTTAGCCAATAGAATGGAGGGTATAGGCGGTTTATTTACCCGACAACATAGAATATTCCGTTAGCCAATAGAACGGAGGGTATAGGCGGTTTATTTACCCGACAACATAGAATATTCCGTTAGCCAATAGAACGGAGGGTATAGGCGGTTTATTTACCCGACAACATAGAATATTCCGTTAGCCAATAGAACGGAGGGTATAGGCGGTTTATTTACCCGACAACATAGAATATTCCGTTAGCCAATAGAACGGAGGGTATAGGCGGTTTATTTACCCGACAACATAGAATACTCCGTTAGCCAATAGAACGGAGGGTATAGGCGGTTTATTTACCCGACAACATAGAATACTCCGTTAGCCAATAGAACGGAGGGTATAGGCGGTTTATTTACCCGACAACATAGAATACTCCGTTAGCCAATAGAACGGAGGGTATAGGCGGTTTATTTACCCGACAACATAGTTTAGTCAGGATGCCAACTCTTCTTTCTCTTCTTGCTCCGTCACTTCCTTTTTCCAGATCCTGAGGGAATTAGCGCCTGGTCCGGAGTGAGAAGAACATCCAGAGCTGACAACTCGTTGAAGTCGAAAATTGTCATCCAAATTGTAGGTTAGTGATCACTGTTCAGATGTCCAGAAGCTGTTTTCGGTCATAGGAAATGAAGACGGAGATATTATGTAAAACAAAAAGTTAAGATCAGCGGGAAGAAGAAAAAAACACACAAAATATCAGAATTGGTCTGGAGCCCATGAAAAGGCTTCACAGCAGCTCGGGCCTTTACATCTTAACGGCACAGGTACAAAGATGAGTCCTCTGTCGATCTCTATGGCCTGTTCACATGTGTATCTGCCCTCTCATTGGCTAGAATGGTCCCACCTGATCTCGCCTCCTTCCATCTTTGAAGACATGTATTTCCATTGTTAGAACGGTCACATGACTAAATAATAGACATTCTTGGCTTCCACCATATTAATGTAGTTCTTGACACAAACCGGTGCACCTGGCACCTACTACCATACCCCGTTCAAAGGCACTAGAATATGTTGTCTTGCCCATTCACCCTCTGGATGGAACACATGTGAAATCCATGTCTCAATTGTCTCAAGGCTTAAAAATCCTCCTTTAAACCCGTCTCCTCCCCTTCCTCTTTAACCAGGTCTCCTCCCCTTCATCTTTAACCTGGTCTCCTCCCCTTCATCTTTAACCAGGTCTCCTCCCCTTCCTCTTTAACCAGGTCTCCTCCCCTTCATCTTTAACCTGGTCTCCTCCCCTTCCTCTTTAACCTGGTCTCCTCCCCTTCCTCTTTAACCAGGTCTCCTCCCCTTCCTCTTTAACCAGGTCTCCTCCCCTTCCTCTTTAACCTGGTCTCCTCCCCTTCCTCTTTAACCAGGTCTCCTCCCCTTCCTCTTTAACCAGGTCTCCTCCCCTTCCTCTTTAACCAGGTCTCCTCCCCTTCCTCTTTAACCAGGTCTCCTCCCCTTCATCTTTAACCAGGTCTCCTCCCCTTCCTCTTTAACCAGGTCTCCTCCCCTTCATCTTTAACCTGGTCTCCTCCCCTTCCTCTTTAACCTGGTCTCCTCCCCTTCCTCTTTAACCAGGTCTCCTCCCCTTCCTCTTTAACCAGGTCTCCTCCCCTTCCTCTTTAACCAGGTCTCCTCCCCTTCCTCTTTAACCAGGTCTCCTCCCCTTCATCTTTAACCAGGTCTCCTCCCCTTCCTCTTTAACCAGGTCTCCTCCCCTTCATCTTTAACCTGGTCTCCTCCCCTTCCTCTTTAACCTGGTCTCCTCCCCTTCCTCTTTAACCAGGTCTCCTCCCCTTCCTCTTTAACCAGGTCTCCTCCCCTTCCTCTTTAACCAGGTCTCCTCCCCTTCCTCTTTAACCAGGTCTCCTCCCCTTCATCTTTAACCAGGTCTCCTCCTCTTCATCTACACTGATTGAAGTGGATTTAACAGGTGACATTAATAAGGGATCATATCTTTCACCTGGATTCACCTGGTCAGTCTATGTCATGGACAGAGCAGGTGTTCTTTAAATGATTTGCATACTCAGTGCTTTCTCTATCATTATCTATGGTCAGGTGGAGAAAAAAAAAGGTTTGTCTTGATTGGCTCCTCTTGGGGAAAGGGAGGTCGGGTAACGCCCCTAGTTTAAATCTATGCAGTAGTAGCAGAGATACAGATAATGAGTTGTTGTCCCGAAGGCGGAAGGCAGGTGACAAGCTATCTATCGATCTGCTTGTTAAACCTATAGAAACACAGTGAATAACGCTGTACTCTCCGTGGACACAGACGTTGACCTGAGTAAACCCTCTGGCTCCGCCTCTTCCTCTCTATCTATCGATCTGCTTGTTAAACCTATAGAAACACAGTGAATAACGCTGTACTCTCAGTGGACAGACGTTGACGTGAGTAAACCCTCTGGCTCCGCCTCTTCCTCTCTAGTAGCTCTGCTGTGTTGTTATTCACGGAGAACTCAAACCAGTGGGTGGAGGTCACAGAGGGCGGAGGTCACAGAGGGCGGAGGACACAGAGGGCGGCGGTCACAGTGGGCGGAGGTCCCAGTGGGCGGAGACAGACAAGGAAACGCTATTCATTTACAGTAGTACAGCAGTATTTACAGCTGGCAAAACATTGACCTCTCCTTGACCTCTCCTTGACCTCTCCTTGAGCGACCCTCAAGCACCTGCAGCAACCTTTTGCATCCAGTTTACTTAGTATTTGGTATATTTATATTTACCTTTAGAACAGTCCTGGAGTGTAGATTCACTGTAGCCATACTGCCATAGACACAATACCTTGTTGAGGTGTAGCACTCAGCCAGGGATGGACGTTATGATTTATTACAGTATTAGAAATATACATGTACCACTTGGGTGTGAGTTCATTTATCACATAAGAACCACGGTACAATATGAAAACTCAGAAGTGTAGCACTCAGCCAGGGATGGACGTTATGATTTATTACAGTATTAGAAATATACATGTACCACTTGGGTGTGAGTTCATTTATCACATAAGAACCACGGTACAATATGAAAACTCAGAAGTGTAGCACTCAGCCAGGGATGGACGTTATGATTTATTACAGTATTAGAAATATACATGTACCACTTGGGTGTGAGTTCATTTATCACATAAGAACCACGGTACAATATGAAAACTCAGAAGTGTAGCACTCAGCCAGGGATGGACGTTATGATTTATATAATATTATGTCTTACTACAATATTAGAAATATACACCAAAACGTACCACTTGGGTGTGAGTTCATTTATCACATAGGAACCACAGTGCAATATGAAAACTCAGTCCATCAGAATCTGTAGAAAGCATGTTTATTTTACTTCAAAAATATTGATTGATTGATTGAAACCCAGCACAAAGCAACATGATTTATTGTAAAACATCTTGAAGCTGCAGAAGTGTCTACTGTTCCAGTTGAAAATGAATACACATGATAACACATCTATCTGTGTAAAATAATGGGTCACTTGACAGTGGTGTGACTCTGTGTTGGGGTCAATTCCATTTCAATTCCAGTCAATGCTTTTCAATGAGGAATTTTTTAAAAATGGAATTGGAATTTGGTGTACTTTCCGAATTGACTGGAATTGAAATGGAATTGACCCCAACCCTGGTGTGACTAACTGCTTAATGTAGATGTTAATAACAACTGGTAGTGGTGAGTCCCATGGTCATCTGGAGTAATGCTGACCGCACAGATGGCAAGACACAGCCTATGGCTCTTAGCATCCTCCATGAACTCAGTGCTGCCGGGAAAACAGAGAGAAGAAGAAAAACAGGTGAATAAATGTCATGTAAACAGAGTAGAACAGCCTGAGTTTTACCCATAATGCTCTGGTCAACAGTAGTGCACTATGCTGTGTAATGATATGGGGGGGAAAGGTTAGTGTTGGAACAAAGGCAAACACACTATCCAGGATACACTTCCACACTCCGCCCCCAGGGGGCAGCACCAACAGGGTCTAAGTGCTGAGCTAAGCCTTGATAAGCACATCAGGTGCAGCCAATGAAGGTGATTGGCAGTCTGGGAGAGAGAGAGGAGGACAGAAGCCTCTCGGTCAGATTTTATTTGTTTTTGTTGTGTTAGAAAACCTCTTTAGTTGGGCATATATTTTTGTAGTGTGGTTTCTGTTCATATTTACTTTGTCACCATGAACATATGGATAATCTGCTTAGACTGGCCGATCAAGAGGTCAAGATGGAGCTAGCCCTGATCTCGGTAAGTTGCTGTCTCCTGGGTACATTCAACACCTGGCTGAATAAGCTGACTTCTCATATTTATACACACATCAACTCAGGTTACAGAACACGTAGCTAGGACCCCTAGACATAATGAGTCAGGTTACAGACCACGTAGCTAGGACCCCTAGACATAATGAGTCAGGTTACAGACCATGTAGCTAGGGCCCCTAGACATAATGAGTCAGGTTACAGACCATGTAGCTAGGCCTAAGACTCCTAGACATAATGAGTCAGGTTACAGACCATGTAGCTAGGACCCCTAGACATAATGAGTCAGGTTACATGTAGCTAGGACTCCTAGACATAATGAGTCAGGTTACATGCAGCTAGGACCCCTAGACATAATGTGTCAGGTTACATGTAGCTAGGACCCCTAGACATAATGAGTCAGGTTACATGTAGCTAGGACTCCTAGACATAATGAGTCAGGTTACATGTAGCTAGGACCCCTAGACAGAATGAGTCAGGTTACATGTAGCTAGGACTCCTAGACAGAATGAGTCAGGTTACATGTAGCTAGGACTCCTAGACAGAATGAGTCAGGTTACATGCAGCTAGGACCCCTAGACAGAATGAGTCAGGTTACATGTAGCTAGGACCCCTAGACATAATTTCGTAACACTATGGATGAGGATGCCATTTCAGACACACCCTGTGCCTTTGAATTGATCTCTGATTAGAATACTGAATCCCCATTGGTTCCTGAGTCTCTGAATGTAATGTCATGTCATGTACACTACATTACCAAAAGTATGTGGACACCTGCTCGTCAAACATCTCAATCTAAAATCATGGGCATTAATATGGAGTTGGTCCCCCCTTTGCTGCTATAACAGCCTCCACTCTTCTGGGAAGGCTTTCCACTAGATGTTGGAACATTGCTGCAGGGACTTGCTTCCATTCAGCCACAAGAGCATTAGTGAGGTCAGGCACTGATGTTGGGCGATTAGGCCTAGCTTGATGGGATGAGGTCAGGGCTCTTTGCAGGCCAGTCAAGTTCTTCCACACCGATCTCAACAAACCATTTCTGTATGGACCTGGCTTTGTGCACGGGGGCATTTTCATGCTGAATCAGGAAAGGGCCTTCCCCAAACTATTCCCACAAAGTTGAAAGCACAGAATCGTCTAGAATGTCATTGTATGCTCTAGTATTAAGATCTCCCTTCACTGGAACTAAATGGCCTAGCCCGAATCCATTATTCCTCCTCCACCAAACTTTACAGTTGGTACTATGTATTGGGGCAGGTAGCGTTCTCCTGGAATCCGCCAAACCCAGATTCATCCGTCGAACTGCCAAATGGTGAATCGTGATTCATTACTCCAGAGAACGTGTTTCCACTGCTCCAGAGTCCAATGGCTGCAAGCTTTACACCACTCCAGCTGACGCTTGGTACTGTGCACAGTGATCTTAGGCTTGTGTGCGGCTGCTCAGCCATGGAAACCCATCTCATCACCATGGAAACCCATCTATTCACCATGGAAACCCATCTCATCACCATGGAAACCCATCTCTTCACCATGGAAACCCATCTCTTCACCATGGAAACCCATCTCTTCACCATGGAAACCCATCTCATGAAGCTCCCGACGAACAGTTCTTGTGTTGACGTTGCTTCCAGAGGTAGTTTGGAACTCGGCTGTGAGTGTTGCAACCGAGGACAGACAATTTTTATGCGCTACGCGCTTCAACACTCGGCGGTCCCGTTCTATGAGCTTGTGTGGTCTACCACTTCACAGCTGAGCCGTTGTTGCTCCTAGACGTTTCCACTTCACAATAACAGCACTTACAGTTGACCGGGGCAGCTCTAGCAGGTCAGAAATTTGACAAACTGACTTGTTGAAAAGGTGGCATCCCTGGACGGTGCCATGTTGAAAGTCACTGAACTCTCCAGTAAGCCCATTCTACTGTCAATGTTTGTCTATGGAGATTGCATGGCTGTGTGCTCAATTATATACACCTATCAGCCATGGGTGTGGCTGAAATAGCCAAATCTACTCATTTGACGGGGTGTCCACATCCTTTTGTACATGTGGTGTATGTAGGCAGTACCTTGAAGTCCCAGAGGACCATAGCTCCGTCCAGACCCACACTGCTGTACTTGTCCACGTGGGCCTTAGTTCCTGACACGATACACAGCTGACTGGAGGGAGACACAAGAGCAGAGAGATTCAGTATACTGTACAAGCATTTCGCTACATCCGCAATAACATCTGCTAAACACGTGTATGTAACACACACAACACACACAACACACACTCCCTCTCTCCTCACGTGATGCTGTTCTGGTGCAGGCAGCCCAGCTCGTTGCTCTCGTCGTCGTCAGTAGCCTTCTTATCCAGATTGCGGAAGTGTTGCATGGCGGACATGCTGCCCCTAGAGGTCTGCTTGGGGATGTCCAGCTTCTTAACAAACTTCAGACTGCCTGGGCCCTTATAGGAGAACTGAAACGGACAGCAGTCATGGCCCTGAAACAGAGGGTTTAGACATTAGGTACGCAGGGTATGTATGATAGGAACATAGAGGGTTTAGACATTAGGTATGCAGGGTATGTATGATAGGAACATAGAGGGTTTAGACATTAGGTATGCAGGGTATGTATGATAGGAACATAGAGGGTTTAGACATTAGGTATGCAGGGTTTTTATGATAGGAACATAGAGGGTTTAGACATTAGGTATGCAGGGTATGTATGATAGGAACATAGAAGGTTTAGACATTAGATATGCATGATAGGAACATAGAGGGTTTAGACATTAGGTATGCAGAGTATGTATGATAGGAACATAGTATGCAGGGTATGTATGATAGGAACAGAGTATGCAGGGTATGTATGATAGGAACATAGTATGCAGGGTATGTATGATAGGAACATAGAGGGTTTAGACATTAGGTATGCAGGGTATGTATGATAGGAACATAGTATGCAGGGTATGTATGATAGGAACATAGTATGCAGGGTATGTATGATAGGAACATAGAGGGTTTAGACATTAGGTATGCAGGGTATGTATGATAGGAACATAGTATGCAGGGTATGTATGATAGGAACATAGTATGCAGGGTATGTATGATAGGAACATAGTATGCAGGGTATGTATGATATTGCCTTATGGTTGAGTCCCAAATGGAACCCTATTGCCTTTATATAATGCACTGCTTTTGACCAG
Source organism: Oncorhynchus kisutch (assembly GCF_002021735.2). NCBI lineage: Eukaryota > Metazoa > Chordata > Actinopteri > Salmoniformes > Salmonidae > Oncorhynchus > Oncorhynchus kisutch. The sequence continues at coordinate 14,313,734 of NW_022261983.1, forward strand.
GACCGATAGGAGCAAACTGTAGAATACCAGGTCACAAGGGATCCTGTAAAGCCTATATATAGGGGACAGTGTTCCATCTGGGACAGTGTATCACTGAACTCAATGAACTCCCACAGGTGGAAGTGGTTCGGTGAACTGGGCTCACGTGTTGAGTAACCTTGCTATGGTTCTGGTCGGTCACAAATGAAGAGAGTGATGAGAGGTGTGTTTTCTTACCGCGGCAACCATCTCTGTGGGGCTCACATAGAGCACGCTCAGTAGAGGGAGGCGGTCCGTTGTCAGCTGAGTCACCCTGTCAATCGACACGAGGTCAGAGATCAAGAGTCATGGGGTCAATGACATGTTCCTCTCTTTGTGTGAATCTCTAAATGAAAGATTCCTCTCATCCCTTTCTCCTAGCCTCTTTCCTCAGAACATCAGAAGGACACAAGGTTCCTTTTCAACGATCTCCTCCAAGGCTCTAATGGCTTCCCTTTTCCATTTTCAGGAGAGGAGGCGAGAGGACGACTGTAGTGGAGGAAAAGACTGAGAAGCATCCTTTCTGTCAGTGATAGCTACTCACTCTTTTCCCCCTTCACTCTTTCCCCCTTCACTCTTTCCCCCTTCACTCTTTCCCCCTTCACTCTTTCCCCCTTCACTCTTTCACCCCTTCACTCTTTCCGCCTTCACTCTTTCCCCCTTCACTCTTTCACCCCTTCACTCTTTCCGCCTTCAATCTTTCCCCCTTTCCCCCTTCACTCTTTCACCCCTTCACTCTTTCACCCTTCACTCTTTCACTCACTCTTTCCCCCTTCACTCTTTCCCCCTTCACTCTTTCCCCCTTCACTCTTTCCCCCCTTCACTCTTTCCCCCTTCACTCTTTCCCCCTTCACTCTTTCCCCCTTCACTCTTTCCCCCTTCACTCTTTCACCCCTTCACTCTTTCCGCCTTCACTCTTTCCCCCTTCACTCTTTCACCCCTTCACTCTTTCCGCCTTCACTCTTTCCCCCTTCACTCTTTCACCCTTCACTCTTTCACTCACTCTTTCCACCCTTCACTCTTTCCCCCCTTCACTCTTTCCCCCCTTCACTCTTTCCCCCCTTCACTCTTTCCCCCCTTCACTCTTTCCCCCTTCACTCTTTCCCCCCTTCACTCTTTCCACCCTTCACTCTTTCCCCCTTCACTCTTTCCCCCCTTCACTCTTTCCCCCTTCACTCTTTCCCCCTTCACTCTTTCACTCACTCTTTCCCCTGGGTGGCGTCGGCCACACTGATGCTGCTGTTGTGAGCAACCCAGGCCAGGTGGTCTCCGCTGGGGGAGAAGGAGACACTGTGTACCCAACCTCCACAGTCCTTGGTCTCCAGCAGCATCTCCCCAAATGGCATCTTAGCCCCCCAAGCTGTCGGGCCTGGCTTGTCCTCGATTTCCTTGATGTAGGCAGAGAAGATCCTGCATGAAGAATATTTGGGAATTGTCATGTTTGTATCACTATGGGCCGATCCGGCTCGCACAGCGGTACTTTAATAACTGCTTATTTTGGATCACAAAGAGAGAGAGAGAGAGCGTGTGAGAGAGTATTTTTAAATAGTGTTATAGTAATAACAGACTGTATATACATTGGTATAAAAACATTTAACCACTATATTATGACTCACACCTAGAAGAAAGGGTTCCCGAAAGGGTTCTTCCCTATAGAAGAACCATTTTTGGTTCCACTTGACCCTTTTTGGGATCCATGTAGAATTGTCTGTGAAAAGGGTTCTACATGGAACTCTAACCACTTTTCCAAACGGTTCTCCTATGGGGACAGCCCGAATCACCCTTTTAGGTTCTAGATAGCACCTTTTTTTTTCTAAGATTGCATGGTAAAGAAACCTGTTGTGAGAAAATACAAAACTATGGCAAAATTGTTTGCGAAATGACATCAGATTCAATTCAAAGGTGGTGCAGGGTTTATCAAGCAGAGGTGCTGTACAGATGTAATTACATTGTCATAGTTTTGTAACAGCTCCTTGACCAAGCATTAGAAAATAAATAATCTGACCCGATAATTACCTAGCTAAAGGTTGAATAAATAAGAATCAGCAAAGCACTAGCATCAACAGCATTAGAGACAGTTACTATCTGTTGGTTCTGACCTGCAGTGGAGGCCTTAGAGACAGTTACTATCTGTTGCTTCTGACCTGCAGTGGAGGCCTTAGAGACAGTTACTATCTGTTGGTTCTGACCTGCAGTGGAAGCCTTAGAGACAGTTACTATCTGTTGGTTCTGACCTGCAGTGGAAGCCTTAGAGACAGTTACTATCTGTTGGTTCTGACCTGCAGTGGAAGCCTTAGAGACAGTTCCTATCTGTTGGTTCTGACCTGCAGTGGAGGCCTTAGAGACAGTTACTATCTGTTGGTTCTGACCTGCAGTGGAAGCCTTAGAGACAGTTACTATCTGTTGGTTCTGACCTGCAGTGGAGGCCTTAGAGACAGTTACTATCTGTTGGTTCTGACCTGCAGTGGAGGCCTTAGAGACAGTTACTATCTGTTGGTTCTGACCTGCAGTGGAGGCCTTAGAGACAGTTACTATCTGTTGGTTCTGACCTGCAGTGGAAGCCTTAGAGACAGTTACTATCTGTTGGTTCTGACCTGCAGTGGAGGCCTTAGAGACAGTTACTATCTGTTGGTTCTGACCTGCAGTGGAAGCCTTAGAGACAGTTAATATCTGTTGGTTCTGACCTGCAGTGGAAGCCTTAGAGACAGTTACTATCTGTTGGTTCTGACTTGCAGTGGAAGCCTTAGAGACAGTTACTATCTGTTGGTTCTGACTTGCAGTGGAAGCCTTAGAGACAGTTACTATCTGTTGGTTCTGACCTGCAGTGGAAGCCTTAGAGACAGTTACTATCTGTTGGTTCTGACCTGCAGTGGAAGCCTTAGAGACAGTTACTATCTGTTGGTTCTGACCTGCAGGGGAGGCCTTAGAGACAGTTACTATCTGTTGGTTCTGACCTGCAGTGGAGGCCTTAGAGACAGTTACTATCTGTTGGTTCTGACCTGCAGTGGAGGCCTTAGAGACAGTTACTATCTGTTGGTTCTGACCTGCAGTGGAAGCCTTAGAGACAGTTACTATCTGTTGGTTCTGACCTGCAGTGGAAGTCAGAGGATCCTGCAGCCAACAGGATGTTGTTGGGGTGCCAGTCCAGACACATCACCGTGGACCGGATGCTCTTCTTTATGTGCTTACTGAGCCACCTGCCAGAAATCAGAGGTCACAGAGGTCTCAAAGGTCAAAGGTTGCAATAGATTCATATTGGACAAATCTCAAGACACTACTGAGCCATAACAGGGGCAGAGGGGAAAGGTCACAGTAGATTCTGTCTGGGAACATTTCAAATGGTGCCTCACTTCCAGCCTATAGTGTACTACTGTAGTAACAGTCACAATAACAGTATTAGTAAGAGAGTACAGTATTAGTAAGAGGGTACAGTGAGAGTGAGTGAGTGTGTACTACTGTAGTAACAGTCACAATAACAGTATTAGTAAGAGGGTACAGTATTAGTAAGAGGGTACAGTGAGAGTGAGTGAGGGTGTACTACTGTAGTAACAGTCACAATAACAGTATTAGTAAGAGGGTACAGTGAGAGTGAGTGAGTGTGTACTACTGTAGTAACAGTCACAATAACAGTATTAGTAAGAGAGTACAGTATTAGTAAGAGAGTACAGTATTAGTAAGAGAGTACAGTATTAGTAAGAGGGTACAGTGAGAGTGAGTGAGTGAGTGAGTGAGTGAGTGAGTGAGTGAATGAGTGACCGAGTGAGTGACCGAGTGAGTGAGTGAGTGAGTGAGTGAGTGAGTGACCGACCGACCGTCCGACTGACTGAATGTGTTCTGTGTCTCTCACCAGTCGTTCTCCTTCTCGAAGTAGCAGACAGAGATGAGGCGAGCTCCGCTGCCCAGGGCAAACTTATTCTCCAGAGGGGACCACTTGACGAAAGTAGCAGCCCGGTTGATCCTCACCAACACCAGAGTGGGCTTCCACACCTTGTCCTTCAGGGTCCACACGTACGCATTACGGTCCGATGCACACGTCACGATGCGGTTCGAATCCGGAGCCCAGTCGATGCCTGGAAGGTTTTTAGGAGATGGAGACAATGAAGAGAATGATGCAGTTGGAATCCCATAATGCCTTGTGATGCAGCATGTTCAGGTTAGCACCCTGTGTGTGTGTGTGTGTGTGTGTGTGTGTGTGTGTGTGTGTGTGTGTGTGTGTGTGTGTGTGTGTGTGTGTGTGTGTGTGTGTGTGTGTGTGTGTGTGTGTGTGTGTGTGTGTGTGTGTGTGTGTGTGCGTGTGTGTTCCTGGCTGTCTATGGCTGAGTCCCAAATGGCTTATGGGCCCTGGTCTACGCTAGTACACTATAGGAAGCCAATTTGGGTCTCATTATATGTGGGTACCTGTGATTCGTCCTTTGGGTCTCATTATATGTGGGTACCTGTGATTCGTCCTTTGGGTCTCATTATATGTGGGTACCTGTGATTCGTCCTTTGGGTCTCATTATATGTGGGTACCTGTGATTCGTCCTTTGGGTCTCATTATATGTGGGTACCTGTGATTCGTCCTTTGGGTCTCATTATATGTGGGTACCTGTGATTCGTCCTTTGGGTCTCATTATATGTGGGTACCTGTGATTCGTCCTTTGGGTCTCATTATATGTGGGTACCTGTGATTCGTCCTTTGGGTCTCATTGTATGTGGGTACCTGTGATTCGTCCACTGTGCTCAGTCAGCTCGTGGATCTTGGCCCACTCGTTCCCCTTCTTCTCATAGATGATCGCCACACTGCTGTTGGGGCTGACAGCAATCTCTGGAGATAGACATCATTACGTCACTACAATATCTTGATTAACAACAACGAATACACAGCAATATTTGGAGAGAGGAGAGGCATCTCTGCATCTCTACATCATCTTGATTAACATGTAACTAATGTGTAATGGATAGAAACTTGCTGATTGCTGATTGACAGTGGCACACACACACAAACACACACACACACGCAAGCGCACACAGACACACACAACATTGCATATTATGTGGAGGAGAGATGTCTATAATGCATTGACGTATCATATACGACACGTACAGAAACATACAGTACATTGTATATGTATACACAGCAAATTCTCCAGTGGTGAATCAACACTGACAGTGTTCAGTTCAACACTGGGCCAGTGTGTATAAGTGTCCACGCTTTTCAGTGTTAAATCACTGTTAAAGGAATTTAGCACTTTTAGTGTTATGCAACACCTCATATGTAACACCAGGAAGTGTATATAGTTTTCACCAATGGTGTTTGCAATGACACCTCATAGTATTTTTTGAACAATTACACTAATTAGGCCTAGTTTCACCGTCGTAAAAAGGTCTGAAACTCATGGTTTATAGGCCACATCAGGCCTTGAAGTAGGGTAGGTAACTTTCCCCAAATTCCCAGATATCCTGGTTGAAGGATTTCAGATTTTTAAAATTATTTCCTCCCATTTCCAGGAATCTTCCAACCACGATTTCTGAAATATCTGGAAATTATGGCAAGATTTTTGACCAGAATTTTGCAACCCTACCTGCAAGTCACACTATGCTGGTTTACAAAGTGATTTGTAATTCCTATCAGAACCCAAACAGAATGATTGCCTGGGTTAGCAACGTTGTGAAGAGAGTATGTAACTCATTTAAAAAGGGAACAACCGTTTCAGTAACGGGTACAAATCTAATTAACTGATTGGATTCGTTTTGAAAAAGGTTTGTTATTTGTCTTTGAGTAGCATAATATGAATCAATCAATCAGTGTACAAAAACAAAAGTATTAAAAAAACAATAATTGAAAAAAATCTACCTGCAGTAGAGCATGCTGGGAAATATGATAATAATGGCCGTGGTTTTGATGGGAACGTTATACTCTCCACAGAGTAAAACCAGAGAGGAAGAGGCAAAGCGAGAGATTTCACTCTCACCAAAATCTGTCCACGCGGGAATACAGCGTTATTCAATGAGTTTCTGTGGGCTTAATGAGCAGACTGATAAGCAGACTTCCTGGCTTCCCACCTTTGGGACAATGGCTCCCATTGTTAGCCTCTAGTCATTATTTAAGGATCTCTGGTAAAACTGGCACAATCACACTCACAGTCAACACTGGTTATTAACTGGGGTTGTCTACACTAATAGAGTTCATTTAACACCTGAACCAACAGTAATATTACACTGAAAAAGATCTACATTACATTACCCTCTTTCCACTGGGATTCTCTGCCTCTAACCCTATTACAGGGGCTGAGTCACTGGCTTACTGGGGCTCTCATACCGTCCCTGGGAGGGGTGCGTCACCTGAGTGGGTTGAGTCACTGATGTGATCATCCTGTCTGGGTTGGGTTGGGTTGGCACTGCAGTAGTTTATGTGTCGGGGGGCTAGGGTCAGTTTGTTATATCTGGAGTACTTCTCCTGTCCTATTCGGTGTCCTGTGTGAATTTAAGTGTGCTCTCTCTAATTCTCTCTTTCTCTCTTTCTTTCTCTCTCTCGGAGGACCTGAGCCCTAGGACCATGCCTCAGGACTACCTGACATGATGACTCCTTCCTGTCCCCAGTCCACCTGGCCGTGCTGCTGCTCCAGTTTCAACTGTTCTGCCTTATTATTATTGGACCATGCTGGTCATTTATGAACATTTGAACATCTTGGCCATGTTCTGTTATAATCTCCACCCGGCACAGCCAGAAGAGGACTGGCCACCCCACATAGCCTGGTTCCTCTCTAGGTTTCTTCCTAGGTTTTGGCCTTTCTAGGGAGTTTTTCCTAGCCACCGTGCTTCTACACCTGCATTGCTTGCTGTTTGGGGTTTTAGGCTGGGTTTCTGTACAGCACTTTGAGATATCAGCTGATGTACGAAGGGCTATATAAATACATTTGATTTGATTTGATTAGGTAACACTGGCATTTTGTTAACCTTGTCCTCGGGCTCTATTATTACTGCATATAGACGTTGGAGAGAGGGAGATCCGGCTTGCGACCAGATTAGCATGTTTACCTACAAATTTCTCTCTACGTCAAAGATAACTTGTTTAATGTAGAGATACTGTAGATAAATCACAATGTTCATGTTCCATCTTTGTACTTTAACAGAATACTAAAAGGGTAGAGTTAGACTAGTAAAGGAGACGAAGAAGAAGAGTGAAGTCTAATGTGTCCCAAATGGCAACCCTATTCCCTACATAATGCTCTTTGGGTCCTGGTACAAAGTAATGCACTATATAGGGAATAGGGTACCATTTGGGCCCACACTACAGTATGGAGCTCCTTACATCTCTGCTAACATTTCCTCTGTTGATAATCACATTCCCCAGATCTTCAGACATTTTTTAATGGACAGCAATTAGAGGAGGAAGAGGAAATGCATCTGCAGACAGGAAACAACACGAGGGGTTTACGTCTCAACGGGCTCCCTATTCGCTACATAGTGCACTACGTATGACTAGAACCCTATGGGCCCTGGTCAAAAGGTAGTGCACTGTATAGGGAATTTGGGACGATTCCGAGGAGCCAGCAGGCCAGCTAATGGAGGTATAGACCGGGAGAAAGAGAGGTGTGTGTGTGTGTGTGTGTGTGTGTGTGTGTGTGTGTGTGTGTGTGTGTGTGTGTGTGTGTGTGTGTGTGTGTGTGTGTGTGTGTGTGTGTGTGTGTGTGTGTGTGTGTGTGTGTGGGTGTGTGGGTGTGTGTGTGTGTGCCCGTGCATGCGCGCGCGTGTGTGTGTGTGTGTTGAAATGCGGGCAGACTGGTTTAAGTATTACTGCAGGACTACTTACGTGTCCTGTCCTTATTCCAGGCATGACAGGAGAGAGGCTCCAACCCAAAGCTGTACAGAGACATGCTTCAACAAGGGGTCCACAGGGTTCTGGAATGTGGCTGGGAACGGAATGTCTTCTTCTTGTCAGGGATTGGTTGGAACTCTACTGTAGTAAAACCAGGAAGGGAGGGTTAAAAGTGAGAAAGATTGGGTTAGATAAAGTTAGATTGTAGACCTAGGCTATACTCTAGGAGGCAAATTTGCCCCCAAGCAACTCAACCCCAAGTGTATTTCAGAAACTGGTTGAATGTCTGAATTGTTTTTTTTAGTTGTATCTTACACTAATCGTGCCCGTTTAGGTAAATATTAAGTTGAGCGTTGACTTCTGTTGAGTTGAGCAACGAGTTGAGCAAGGAAACTAACTGTGGACGTTGGTCGTCAGTGTTGGCACATACTTTGTAAACACAAAATGGCTACCTTTCATCTTTACATGGTTGTTGTTGCCTGCGAGCTATGTTGACATAGTGGGAAAAACCATTGCATTCAGATACAGTCAACCCTACAGTATATATTTTTTGTATAGGTAGAGATTTGTATCTTCCTTCCACTTGGTGGGAGACACTCAGAAGACCAGAAGGACGTTCTGATTGATCCTATATGCACAACAACATTAGACTGGTTCCATTGCAGACCCTTAATGTCCTGCTCTATTGGCCTCCATTGCTATATGCCTCTCATACTGTCACTCCTACATTCTTGATGCCCTTGATACGTGGCATTACAAGACCTTTCTGCAATGCCTCCCAGTCCCAGTATCTGACAAGGAACTGAACTGAGAGTGCTTTCTTATCACACTTAATTAGCATAGAGATCAAGACACAGACACAGACACAGACTCAAACAGGAAAGACCACGCCATAGAAAACCATAAGAAACCCCAATGCAACTAAGAAACAAGGGAATGTCAACCAAAACCAGTCTCTCCCTCCTACCTCTCCTTCCTCCAGTGGACAGGAACGATAAGATGATGTAAACCAACGTCTCTGTGTGTGTGGTTGTAGCAGGGTTGTATTCGCGGACTCTGGGCAGTCGACACGAATGAAGCAGTGCAGCGCAGGACTGGAGAGGACACAAGAAGAGGAAGTAGAGCGAGATTGAGAGACACACAGAGAGAGAAGGAGGAGAGACGAGGGTGTGTCTGCGTATTCAGCTATTGCGCAAGCACCTGGGACAAAGGTTGGTGGAGGATGAAGATAACATGCAGACTGTCAGGTGACTTTCCCTCAACAGTACACCTGTAGTAGTTTGATGACTTTCCCTCAACAGGACACCTGTAGTAGTCAGGTGACTTCCCTCAACAGGACACCTGTAGTAGTTTGATGACTTTCCCTCAACAGGACACCTGTAGTAGTCAGGTGACTTCCCTCAACAGGACACCTGTAGTAGTTTGATGACTTTCCCTCAACAGGACACCTGTAGTAGTCAGGTGACTTCCCTCAACAGGACACCTGTAGTAGTTTGATGACTTTCCCTCAACAGTACACCTGTAGTAGTCAGGTGACTTTCCCTCAACAGGACACCTGTAGTAGTTTGATGACTTTCCCTCAACAGTACACCTGTAGTAGTCAGGTGACCTCCCTCAACAGTACACCTGTAGTAGTTTGATGACTTTCCCTCAACAGTACACCTGTAGTAGTCAGGTGACTTTCCCTCAACAGGACACCTGTAGTAGTTTGATGACTTTCCCTCAACAGTACACCTGTAGTAGTCAGGTGACCTCCCTCAACAGTACACCTGTAGTAGTCAGGTGACCTCCCTCAACAGTACACCTGTAGTAGTCAGGTGACTTTCCCTCAACAGGACACCTGTAGTAGTTTGACTGAGACTTTCCCTCAACAGTACACCTGTAGTAGTTTGACTGAGACTTTCCTCAAAAGTACACCTGTAGTAGTTTGACTGAGACTTTCCCTCAACAGTACACCTGTAGTAGTTTGACTGAGACTTTCCCTCAACAGTACACCTGTAGTAGTCAGGTGACTTTCTCTCAACAGTACACCTGTAGTAGTTTGATGACTTTCCCTCAACAGTACACCTGTAGTAGTTTGACTGAGACTTTCCTCAAAAGTACACCTGTAGTAGTTTGACTGAGACTTTCCCTCAACAGTACACCTGTAGTAGTTTGACTGAGACTTTCCCTCAACAGTACACCTGTAGTAGTTTGACTGAGACTTTCCCTCAACAGGACACCTGTAGTAGTTTTACTGAGACTTTCCCTCAACAGGACACCTGTAGTAGTTTGACTGAGACTTTCCCTCAACAGGACACCTGTAGTAGTTTGACTGAGACTTTCCCTCAACAGGACACCTGTAGTAGTTTGACTGAGACATTCCCTCAACAGGACACCTGTAGTAGTTTGACTGAGACTTTCCCTCAACAGGACACCTGTAGTAGTTTTACTGAGACTTTCCCTCAACAGTACACCTGTAGTAGTTTGACTGAGACTTTCCCTCAACAGGACACCTGTAGTAGTTTGACTGAGACTTTCCCTCAACAGTACACCTGTAGTAGTTTTACTGAGACTTTCCCTCAACAGGACACCTGTAGTAGTTTGACTGAGACATTCCCTCAACAGGACACCTGTAGTAGTTTGACTGAGACATTCCCTCAACAGGACACCTGTAGTAGTTTTACTGAGACTTTCCCTCAACAGGACACCTGTAGTAGTTTGACTGAGACATTCCCTCAACAGGACACCTGTAGTAGTTTGACTGAGACTTTCCCTCAACAGGACACCTGTAGTAGTTTGACTGAGACTTTCCCTCAACAGGACACCTGTAGTAGTTTGACTGAGACTTTCCCTCAACAGTACACCTGTAGTAGTTTGACTGAGACTTTCCCTCAACAGGACACCTGTAGTAGTTTGATGACTTTTCCTCAACAGGACACCTGTAGTAGTTTGACTGAGACTTTCCCTCAACAGGACACCTGTAGTAGTTTGATGACTTTCCCTCAACAGGACACCTGTAGTAGTTTGACTGAGACTTTCCCTCAACAGGACACCTGTAGTAGTTTGATGACTTTCCCTCAACAGGACACCTGTAGTAGTTTGACTGAGACTTTCCCTCAACAGTACACCTGTAGTAGTTTGATTGAACAAGGAACATGTTGACACCTGTTTTCTGGTTTAAATCTATCACAAATGTAGTAAATCTTTAGTGAGCATAATGTTTGGAGATCAGACGCACTAGATCATTTATGAAAGCATGCATGAAGAAATCATATTTATTCGGTTTGTTCTGATACTGAATACGTTTTTTATCCATTGAGATTACAGCAAGAAGTCTACCTATAATGGTAAGCCAATACAAAAACTCAACTTCAAGAGAGACAAGCCTATTTGAATATTCTTGCTGCCCCTACAAATGTTGTATTTTGTAAAAAAAGATAAATCTAACAATTGATATGCAGTAAACGAAATACTGTTATCAAAACACTCACTTTCTGTGAAGTGTTGGCAGAACAAAAAAAGGCCTTGCCCTTTAAGGTTGTTAAGGTGACGTATATACCAGAACGAGGCAGCGATTGGTCCAAACCTGATTCCGGTAGAGGGCAGCCGTCCAACTCAGGACTGAGGGGGAAAAACAGGGACGAAGAACTGTCAGTTTCCCGAAATAAAAACAGCATTTCAATCAGGTTTGGTAAGCGGTTTGTCTTCATTTTGTTCTAAATAATCGCGATGTATGTGTTAGAGCGCTGCAGGTATGAGGATATTGCTTGATTATAACCTGTATCTCGCCGTCTTCCCGTTTGTTATGATAACGCAAGTTGGCTAACGATACTAGCAAGATAGCTAGGTTTCCAAGATGGCTGTTTTTATGAAAAGACCTTTGCGGGCCTTTTAGCTAACCGTTTCAGAATTTCTCAGAATATTAATTCCCTGTGCTTTCCTAACAGTTTTTAAAAATGAAATGCATTATTTCTGAATATTAAGCAAGGGTCCGCTGCGAGCTAGACACAGCTAACTACCATTAGCTAGCTAGCATTTCACTTAGGTGTTTATTGTGACAGTAGTTTTGTCGTATGCTGGAAGTTACTAAGTAGTTGGGTAACTTGCCAACACTCACCAGTTTACATTATCTATTGAGGAAGTTGCCTCGAGGTTAGTTTGTTTGCCATTGTAAGATATGTGATCAATTTCATTTTGATAATTGACACCGTCCCAAATTGAGTAATTTATGGGGATTATGGACATCTCTGTCCAAATTAAAATATCTTCATATTTTGTCAATGTTTAATTCTCATTTTCAGTATACAGTAGGGTACACACACACACCATAAAGCAGGTTATGAAAAATTCTGTCGCACCCTGGTGTCACATGCCTGTCTGCTGCTGTCATGGTTTTGTGGCATTCACCCTCTCTCCAACTAACGTTAACTATATAAGGGAATGTGGCGAACTAAACTGCACCTGGCCGTGCTGCTGCTCCAGTTTCAACAGTTCTGCCTGCGGCTATGGAATCCTGACCTGTTCACCGGACGTGCTACCTGTCCCAGACATGCTGTTTTCAACTCTCTAGAGACAGCAGGAGCTGTAGAGATACTCTCAATGATCGGCTATGAAAAGCCAACTGACATTTACTCCTGAGGTGCTGACTTGCTGCACCCTCGACAACTACTGTGATTATTATTATTTGACCATGCTGGTCAATTATGAACATTTGAACACCTTGGCCATGTTCTGTTATAATCTCCACCCGGCAAAGCCAGAAGAGGACTGACCACCCCTCATAGCCTGGTTCCTCTCTAGGTTTCTTCCTAGGTTTGGACCTTTCTAGGGAGTTTTTCCTAGCCACTGTGCTTTTACACCTGAATTGCTTGCTGTTTGGGGTTTTAGGGTGGGTTTCTTTACAGCACTTTGAGATATCAGTTGATGGAAGAAGGGCTTCATAAATACATTTGATTTGATTCTGATTGCCACATAATGCATTGCAATGTCCGTTGAATGCGAGTGAGTTTAGTCCGTTGGTTCAGCGGTGTGGTCTACTACTGTCCTGAGATTTTGAGTTGCTATGATACAATGGAGCTTTGTGTCAAGTCTTTCTCTTTCGCTCTGTGGAAAATAAATAAATATGGGTTGTATTGACAATGGTGTTTGTTCTTCACTGGTTGCCCTTTTCTTGTGGCACAAATCTTGCTACTGTGGTATTTCACCCAATAGATATGGGAGTTTATCCACCCTCGCTCTCCCCTCTCTTACTCTCTCTCAAAACGCCCACCCTTGCTCTAAACCAATCATGTTTTGTCCTCTCTACCCACTTTTCACCCACTTGTTAAGTTTCTCTCCCTCACTCTGTTCATCATTATGCTCTCTTTTTATCTCTACACCCTCATGTTCTCTTCTCCTCACTGTCCTCTGTTTCTACTTCTCTATCAAACACTACCCCCTCTCTCCTGCTACACCTGCTTTTCTCTCTGTTTATAAAACACTACCCCCTCTTGCTACACCAGCTTTTCTCTCTCTCCCTCTCTGTTTATAAAACACTACCCCCTCTCTCCTGCTACACCTGTCTCCCTGTGCATGTGTTTTCTCTGTGTTTATCTCTGTCTGTCTGTGTCCCCAGGTCAATAGGTGGTGAGTGTGATGGCGTCGGGCAGTACGAGCAGTGAGGAGGAGAGGAGTCTGAGGGAGTGTGAGCTGTATGTGCAGAAACATAACATCCAACAGCTGTTGAAGGACTGCATCGTACAGCTATGTACCTCCCGGCCAGACAGACCCATGGCCTTCCTCAGAGAGTACTTCGAGAGGCTGGAGAAGGTGAGTCTGGGTGGGCAGGGTCGTGTGTGTGTGCTGATATTTGTAAACAAAGGCAGGTATCCATCTCAAAGAAAAGTCCAATCCTACTCTGCTCTAATGGTATACAGTAATACAACTCTATATTATATTCTCTGTTTTCCCACTAGAAGGGTATACAGTAATACTCTATTCTACTGTGTTCCCCACTAGAAGGGTATACAGTAATACTCTATTCTACTGTGTTCCCACTAGAAGGGTATACAGTAATACTCTATTCTACTGTGTCCCCACTAGAAGGGTATAGAGCTCTATTCTACTGTGTTCCCCACTAGAAGGGTATACAGTAATACTCTATTCTACTGTGTTCCCACTAGAAGGGTATACAGTAATACTCTATTCTACTGTGTTCCCCACTAGAAGGGTATACAGTAATACTCTATTCTACTGTGTTCCCCACTAGAAGGGTATACAGTAATACTCTATTCTACTGTGTTCCCCACTAGAAGGGTATACAGTAATACTCTATTCTACTGTGTTCCCCACTAGAAGGGTATACAGTAATACTCTATTCTACTGTGTTCCCCACTAGAAGGGTATACAGTAATACTCTATTCTACTGTGTTCCCCACTAGAAGGGTATACAGTAATACTCTATTCTACTGTGTCCCCACTAGAAGGGTATAGAGCTCTATTCTACTGTGTTCCCCACTAGAAGGGTATACAGTAATACTCTATTCTACTGTGTTCCCACTAGAAGGGTATACAGTAATACTCTATTCTACTGTGTTCCCCACTAGAAGGGTATACAGTAATACTCTATTCTACTGTGTTCCCCACTAGAAGGGTATACAGTAATACTCTATTCTACTGTGTTCCCCACTAGAAGGGTATACAGTAATACTCTATTCTACTGTGTTCCCCACTAGAAGGGTATACAGTAATACTCTATTCTACTGTGTTCCCCACTAGAAGGGTATACAGTAATACTCTATTCTACTGTGTTCCCCACTAGAAGGGTATACAGTAATACTCTATTCTACTGTGTTCCCCACTAGAAGGGTATACAGTAATACTCTATTCTACTGTGTTCCCCACTAGAAGGGTATACAGTAATACTCTATTCTACTGTGTTCCCCACTAGAAGGGTATACAGTAATACTCTATTCTACTGTGTTCCCACTAGAAGGGTATACAGTAATAGAGCTATATTCTACTGTGTTCCCACTAGAAGGGTATACAGTAATACTCTATTCTACTGTGTCCCCACTAGAAGGGTATAGAGCTCTATTCTACTGTGTTCCCCACTAGAAGGGTATACAGTAATACTCTATTCTACTGTGTTCCCACTAGAAGGGTATACAGTAATACTCTATTCTACTGTGTCCCCACTAGAAGGGTATACAGCTCTATTATACTGTGTTCCCACTAGAAGGTTATAGAGCTCTATTCTACTGTGTTCCCACTAGAAGGGTATACAGTAATACTCTATTCTACTGTGTTCCCCACTAGAAGGGTATACAGTAATACTCTATTCTACTGTGTTCCCCACTAGAAGGATATACAGTAATACTCTATTCTACTGTGTTCCCCACTAGAAGGGTATACAGTAATACTCTATTCTACTCTCTGTGTTCCCACTAGAAGGATATACAGTAATAGAGCTCTATTCTACTGTGTTCCCCACTAGAAGGGTATAGAGCTCTATTCTACTGTGTTCCCACTAGAAGGGTATACAGTAATACTCTATTCTACTGTGTTCCCCACTAGAAGGGTATAGAGCTCTATTCTACTGTGTTCCCCACTAGAAGGGTATACAGTAATACTCTATTCTACTGTGTTCCCCACTAGAAGGATATACAGTAATACTCTATTCTACTGTGTTCCCCACTAGAAGGGTATACAGTAATACTCTATTCTACTGTGTTCCCCACTAGAAGGGTATAGAGCTCTATTCTACTGTGTTCCCCACTAGAAGGGTATACAGTAATACTCTATTCTACTGTGTTCCCACTAGAAGGGTATACAGTAATACTCTATTCTACTGTGTTCCCCACTAGAAGGGTATACAGTAATACTCTATTCTACTGTGTTCCCACTAGACGGGTATACAGTAATACTCTATTCTACTCTGTTCTCTACTAAGAAGGTAAATACTGATATATTATATACTGATATATCAACTACACTGGGAAAGTATTCCGACCCCTTGACTATTTCCACATTTTGTTACATTACAGCCTCATTCTAATATGGATTACATATCAATCTACACACACTACCCCGTAATGACCAAAACAGGTTATTAGATTTATTTATTTTTTGCAAATGTATAATAAACAGAAACCTTTTATTTAAATTTTTTATTTTACCTTTATTTAATGAGGCAAGTCGGTTAAGAACAAATTCTTATTTACAATGACGGCCTAGGAACAGTGGGTTAACTGCCTTGTTCAGGGGCAGAACGACAGATTTGTACCTTGTCAGCTCGGGGGTTTGAACTTGCAACCTTCCGGTTACTAGTCCAACTACTAGTCCAACTAGTCCAGAGCGGACCTCCGTATTATTATCTATGTATATCGGGTAACCCTCCCAGGTTAATTTTGGACCCGTGAAGATCTCTGTTCTATTCTACTATAACTGACCCCCCCCCCCCCCCCCCTTCCCCCTCCCTCACCAGGAGGAGGCTAAGCAGATCCTACAGCAGCAGAAGTCCAACTCTCGCTCCGACTCCCGTGAGGATGAGGTGTCTCCTCCCATGAATCCCGTGGTGAAGGGGCGGCGGCGGCGCGGTGCCATCAGCGCCGAGGTCTACACAGAGGAAGACGCCGCCTCCTACGTCAGAAAGGTCAGGGGGGGTCAGCCCTCAGCCAATCACGCATCGCTACAGGTGCACCTGACCCTACAGTTATTACTACCAACTTATTCTAGGTTACTTCCTGATCATCCACCCTTTTCCACAAGTGTCACCTTGCACATTACCCATCATGCATTTAAAAGCCTAGGATTGGGGGGGTAAAGTCCATGCAGATAAAGTGTAGGAGTGTACACTTCAGGAGAAGGGTGGAGAATCGGGCCTCGGCCACTACTTCAATCTGATCAATAATAATCTTAATGACTGAAGGCAGTTTGCTTGTGATCAATGAAGCTGTTCCTCTGCAGGTTATTCCTAAAGACTACAAAACGATGGCCGCCCTGGCTAAAGCCATCGAGAAGAACGTGCTGTTTGCTCACCTGGACGACAACGAGAGAAGGTACGAACTGTGTGTTCACGGCTTGTGTGCTAAACAATAGTGTTCTCCTGGTGCTGTGCAATGAAAGTAGGATGTGATGTTGATCCTGTCACCGTGTCGACCACCTCCCTCCGCTCTTCACAGCGACATCTTTGACGCCATGTTTTCTGTTACCTACATCACCGGGGAGACGGTCATTCAGCAAGGTACGACATTTGACCTTTCTTCACTTTGGGGTGAGAAGTCATGGGATTTTTATTTTATTTTTTTGAATGACCACGTGGCCTGTCCAGGAACAATCTCCTGGCTGTCGTTCCAACATGATCACATGACCATCATTACTGCTGGGTCAGAGTGTGTCTCACAGCTGTTGTTTTCCACCAGGTGACGAGGGAGACAACTTCTACGTCGTTGACCAGGGAGAGATGGATGTACGTCCCTGTTTTCTGTCTGCCAGGCCATCTGTTATGTACAGTAGGGAAGACAGACTACCTGTCTATGGTCTATATAGTGGTACAGACTACCTGTCTATGGTCTCTATAGTGGTACAGACTACCTGTCTATGGTCTATATAGTGGTACAGACTACCTGTCTATGGTCTATATAGTGGTACAGACTACCTGTCTATGGTCTATATAGTGGTACAGACTACCTGTCTATGGTCTATATAGTGGTACAGACTACCTGTCTATGGTCTATATAGTGGTACAGACTACCTGTCTATGGTCTATAGTGGTACAGACTACCTGTCTATGGTCTATAGTGGTACAGACTACCTGTCTATGGTCTATAGTGGTACAGACTACCTGTCTATGGTCTATAGTGGTACAGACTACCTGTCTATGGTCTATAGTGGTACAGACTACCTGTCTATGGTCTATATAGTGGTACAGACTACCTGTCTATGGTCTATATAGTGGTACAGACTACCTGTCTATGGTCTCTATAGTGGTACAGACTACCTGTCTATGGTCTATAGTGGTACAGACTACCTGTCTATGGTCTATATAGTGGTACAGACTACCTGTCTATGGTCTATATAGTGGTACATCTGTTGTGTACAGACTACCTGTCTATGGTCTATATAGTGGTACATCTGTTGTGTACAGACTACCTGTCTATGGTCTATATAGTGGTACAGACTACCTGTCTATGGTCTCTATAGTGGTACAGACTACCTGTCTATGGTCTCTATAGTGGTACAGACTACCTGTCTATGGTCTATAGTGGTACAGACTACCTGTCTATGGTCTATAGTGGTACAGACTACCTGTCTATGGTCTCTATAGTGGTACAGACTACCTGTCTATGGTCTATAGTGGTACAGACTACCTGTCTATGGTCTATATAGTGGTACAGACTACCTGTCTATGGGCTATATAGTGGTACATCTGTTGTGTACAGACTACCTGTCTATGGTCTATATAGTGGTACAGACTACCTGTCTATGGTCTATATAGTGGTACAGACTACCTGTCTATGGTCTATATAGTGGTACAGACTACCTGTCTATGGGCTATATAGTGGTACATCTGTTGTGTACAGACTACCTGTCTATGGTCTATATAGTGGTACAGACTACCTGTCTATGGTCTATATAGTGGTACAGACTACCTGTCTATGGTCTATATAGTGGTACATCTGTTTGTTAAAAATACATTATATTTTAAGACAAAATACTGACAGAAGTTCATACTGTAGGGAAAGCTATTTCCATCAGTGAGGTTGTTCTCTCGCCCTCCCTCTCTCCCTCCCTCTCGCCTCTCTCTCTCTCTCTCTCACAGGTGTATGTGAACAATGAGTGGGTGACCAATATTGGGGAGGGGGGCAGCTTTGGCGAGCTAGCCCTGATCTATGGGACCCCAAGGGCCGCCACGGTCCGAGCCAAGAGCAACGTCAAACTGTGGGGCATCGACAGGGACAGTTACAGGAGGATACTCATGGTGAGGCTGACTGGCTGGCTGACTGGCTTGCTTGCTGACTGACTGGCTGGCAGATTGAGTTAATTCAGCTCTATGTAGATATATGATCATTCTACAATGTTATGAGGTGTTATTTTCCCCGGCAACAACATTATTGGGAGACATTGGTTTGAACAAATCAGCTCCATATAGTTTACTGAGCCTCCACACGGTGTCAGTTCAGCCATCTCTAACCATGGTAGGAATACCAGATGTCTGGGGCTAAATCTGAACACAGTTAGTACACATTTGGCTGTTTATTATGGGACTTGACATGCTCTCTTGCTCTGTCTCTCTCTGTGGCTCTCTCTCTTGCTCTGTCTCTCTCTGTCGCTCTCTCTCTGTGTCTCTGTCTCTCTCTGTCGCTCTCTCTCTGTGTCTCTGTCTCTCGCTCTCTCTGTCGCTCTCTCTCTGTGTCTCTGTCTCTCTCTGTCGCTCTCTCTCTGTGTCTCTGTCTCTCTCTGTCGCTCTCTCTCTTGCTCTGTCTCTCTCTGTGGCTCTCTCTCTGTGTCTCTGTCTCTCTCTGTGGCTCTCTCTCTTGCTCTCTGTCTCTCTCTCTGTGGCTCTCTCTCTTGCTCTCTGTCTCTCTCTCTGTGGCTCTCTCTCTTGCTCTCTGTCTCTCTCTCTGGCTCTCTCTCTTGCTCTCTCTGTCTCTCTCTCTGTGGCTCTCTCTCTTGCTCTCTGTCTCTCTCTCTGTGGCTCTCTCTCTTGCTCTCTGTGTCTCTCTCTGTGGCTCTCTCTCTTGCTCTCTGTGTCTCTCTGTGGCTCTCTCTCTTGCTCTCTGTGTCTCTCTGTCTCTCTCTCTGTGGCTCTCTCTCTTGCTCTCTGTCTCTCTCTCTGTGGCTCTCTCTCTTGCTCTCTGTCTCTCTCTCTGTGGCTCTCTCTCTTGCTCTCTGTGTCTCTCTGTCTCTCTCTCTGTGGCTCTCTCTCTTGCTCTCTGTCTCTCTCTCTGTGGCTCTCTCTCTTGCTCTCTGTCTCTCTCTCTGTGGCTCTCTCTCTTGCTCTCTGTGTCTCTCTGTGGCTCTCTCTCTTGCTCTCTGTGTCTCTCTGTGTCTCTCTGTGGCTCTCTCTCTTGCTCTCTGTCTCTCTCTCTGTGGCTCTCTCTCTTGCTCTCTGTCTCTCTCTCTGTGGCTCTCTCTCTTGCTCTCTGTCTCTCTCTCTGTGGCTCTCTCTCTTGCTCTCTGTGTCTCTCTGTGGCTCTCTCTCTTGCTCTCTGTGTCTCTCTGTGTCTCTCTGTGGCTCTCTCTCTTGCTCTCTGTCTCTCTCTCTGTGGCTCTCTCTCTTGCTCTCTGTCTCTCTCTCTGTGGCTCTCTCTCTTGCTCTCTGTCTCTCTCTCTGTGGCTCTCTCTCTTGCTCTCTGTCTCTCTCTCTGTGGCTCTCTCTCTTGCTCTCTGTCTCTCTCTCTCTGTGGCTCTCTCTCTGTCTCTCTCTCTCTGTGGCTCTCTCTCTTGCTCTCTGTCTCTCTCTCTCTGTGGCTCTCTCTCTTGCTCTCTGTCTTTCAGGGAAGCACTTTGAGAAAGCGTAAGATGTATGAGGAATTCCTCAGCAAGGTGTCCATTTTAGGTGAGGAGTCGCACATTCTACACGACTACTCCGACCAACAAGCTGTTCAAACAGTTGGAGAACAGTCTAACAACATGCTACCTACCTATTTACCTACCTACCTATTTACTTACCTACTTACCTACCTACCTATTTACCTACCTACCTATTTACCTACCTACCTATTTACTTACCTATTTACCTACCTACTTACCTACCTATTTACCTACCTACCTATTTACCTACTTACCTACCTATATACCTACCTATTTACTTACCTACTTACCTACCTATTTACCTACTTACCTACCTACCTATTTACCTACCTACTTACCTGCCTACTTACCTACCTATTTACCTACCTACCTACCTATTTACCTACCTACCTATTTACCTACCTACCTACTTACCTACCTACCTACCTACTTACCTACCTATTTGCCTACCTACCTATTTGCCTACCTACCTATTTGCCTACCTACCTATTTGCCTACCTACCTATTTGCCTACCTACCTATTTGCCTACCTACCTATTTGCCTACCTACCTATTTGCCTACCTACCTATTTGCCTACCTACCTATTTGCCTACCTACCTATTTGCCTACCTACCTATTTGCCTACCTACCTATTTGCCTACCTACCTATTTGCCTACCTACCTATTTGCCTACCTACCTATTTGCCTACCTATTTGGTGTAGGTGGCTATGTATGGAATCGAGTCGCTACAAACAAGCCTGTGATCTTTCCTGTCATTCCCCCTCTGCTGTGTTGAGTGATGTGTGGCGCCACCCTGTGGCCAGTGTGTGTATCAACATCTGCCAGCTACAAATTCCTTAGACAAGTGGGAGAGGCTGACTTTAGTGTGTGTCTGTGGTCCTCTACAGAGTCTCTGGATAAGTGGGAGAGGCTGACTTTAGTATGTGGTCCTCTACAGAGTCTCTGGACAAGTGGGAGAGGCTGACGGTAGCTGATTCTCTGGAGAACGTTCAGTTTGAAGACGGACAGAAGATCGTGGTTCAGGGTGAACCTGGAGATGAGTTCTTCATCATCCTGGAGGTAGGATTATCTCTGCAATATGCTGGCTGTCTTTTTGGATTGTATTTAACCTTTTATTTAAGTAGGCAAGTCTGTTAACACATTTTTATTTTACAATGACTGCCTACCCCGGCCAGACCCGGACGACACTGGGCCAATTGTGCTCCGCCCTATGGGACTCACAATCACGGCCAGTTGTGATAGTCTGGACTGGAACCAAGGACTGTAGTGACTCCTCTAGAACTGAGATGTCTTAGACCACTGTGATACAGTCTGGACTGGAACCAGGGACTGTAGTGACTCCTCTAGAACTGAGATGCAGGGTCTTAGACCGCTGTGATACAGTCTGGAATAGAACCAGGGACTGTAATGACTCCTCTAGCACTGAGAACCAGGGTCTGTAGTGACTCCTCTAGCACTGAGAACCAGGGTCTGTAGTGACTCCTCTAGCACTGAGATGCAGGGACTGTAGTGACTCCTCTAGCACTGAGATGCAGGGACTGTAGTGACTCCTCTAGCACTTAGATGCAGGGACTGTAGTGACTCCTCTAGCACTGAGATGCAGGGACTGTAGTGACTCCTCTAGCACTGAGATGCAGGGACTGTAGTGACTCCTCTAGCACTGAGAACCAGGGACTGTAGTGACTCCTCTAGCACTGAGATGCAGGGCCTGAAGTGACTCCTCTAGCACTGAGAACCAGGGCCTTCGACCACTGTGGTACAGTCTGGACTGGAACCAGGGTCTGTAGTGACTCCTCTAGTACTGAGATGCAGGGCCTTAGACCGCTGTGATACAGTCTGGACTGGAACCAGGGTCTGTAGTGACTCCACTAGAACTGAAATGCAGGGCCTTCGACCACTGTGGTACAGTCTGGACTGGAACCAGGGACTCTAGTGACTCCTCTAGCACTGAGAACCAGGGACTCTAGTGACTCCTCTAGCACTGAGAACCAGGGACTGTAGTGACTCCTCTAGCACTGAGAACCAGGGACTGTAGTGACTCCTCTAGCACTGAGAACCAGGGCCTTCGACCGCTGCCGCCCCTCGGGAGCCAGTTAGTTTCCTTGAGAATAGAGGTGTAGGTTTACTTTTCTCTTCCTGTATCGTTAGACCAGAGAAGAAGCACCTTTAATATCTGATGGGAAATATGTAACGCCGACCTGTTCTGTAGTGTTTTATTTCTACATGCTGTCTTTCAACTTGTACACTTTTGTTTTCCGTGGTAAGAGCTTGGGAGATGTCTCTCTGTGTCTCTCTCTCTGTGTCTCTCTCTCTGTGTCTCTCTCTCTGTGTCTCTCTCTCTGTGTCTCTCTCTCTGTGTCTCTCTCTCTGTGTCTCTCTCTCTGTGTCTCTCTCTCTGTGTGTCTCTCTCTGTGTGTCTCTCTCTCTCTCTCTGTGTCTCTCTCAGGGAAACGGCATCACCATCTTTTAACCTCAACTTTGGCCTGTGTTGTGCCCTCTCACCCTCACAGGTCATTCTGGGGTTATGTGCTTTTTTGTCCCTGAGTTTTTCTCTTCCTGTGTGTGTTCAGGGTTCAGCGGCTGTGCTCCAGAGACGGTCAGAGAATGAAGAGTTTGTGGAGGTGGGCAGACTGGGGCCCTCCGACTATTTTGGTGAGTGGACTGACTGGACAACCTCAGTAGTGGAGATCTGATAGCCTGGTCCCTGGTCGGGAGTCTCCTCCGATAGCCTGGTCGGGAGTCTCCTCCGATAGCCTGGTCGGGAGTCTCCTCCGATAGCCTGGTCGGGAGTCTCCTCCGATAGCCTGGTCGGGAGTCTCCTCCGATAGCCTGGTCGGGAGTCTCCTCCGATAGCCTGGTCGGGAGTCTCCTCCGATAGCCTGGTCCATTGCTGTCAGTGTGTGGCGGGGAGTTTTCATGATGGCACCAACAGCCCTGATTGTAAAGATGTGGAGCTGGGTGGGTGTGTGTGGAGCTGGGTGGGTGTGTGTGGAGCTGGGTGGGTGTGTGGGTGGGTGGGTGTGGAGCTGGGTGGGTGTGTGTGGAGCTGGGTGGGTGTGTGTGGAGCTGGGTGGGTGTGTGTGGAGCTGGGTGGGTGTGTGTGGAGCTGGGTGGGTGTGTGGGTGGGTGTGTGTGGAGCTGGGTGGGTGTGTGGGTGGGTGTGTGTGGAGCTGGGTGTGTGGGGGTGTGGAGCTGGGTGTGTGGGTGTGTGGAGCTGGGTAGGGGTGGGTGTGTGGAGCTGGGTAGGGGGTGGGTGTGTGGAGCTGGGTGGGTGTGTGGAGCTGGGTGGGTGTGTGTGGAGCTGGGTGGGTGTGTGTGGAGCTGGGTGGGTGTGTGTGGAGCTGGGTGGGGGTGGGTGTGTGGAGCTGGGTGGGGGTGGGTGGGTGTGTGTGTGGAGCTGGGTGGGGGTGGGTGTGTGTGGAGCTGGGTGGGTGTGTGGAGCTGGGTGGGGGTGGAGCGGGGTGTGGGTGGGTGTGTGGAGCGGGGTGTGGGTGGAGCGGGGTGTGGAGCTGGGTGGGGGTGTGGAGCTGGGTGTGGGTTGTGGTGTGGAGCTGGGTGGGTGTGTGGAGCTGGGTGTGGGTGGGTGTGTGGAGCGGGGTGTGGGTGGAGCGGGGTGTGGGTGGAGCGGGGTGTGGGTGTGTGGGTGGAGCGGGGTGTGGGTGGGTGGGTGGGTGGAGCTGGGTGGGTGTGTGTGGAGCGGGGTGTGGAGCTGGGTGGGGGTGTGGAGCTGGGTGTGGGTTGTTGTGTGGAGCTGGGTGTGGGTGGGTGTGTGTGGAGCTGGGTGGGTGTGTGTGGAGCTGGGTGGGTGGGTGTGTGTGGAGCTGGGTGGGTATGTGTGGAGCTGGGTGGGTGTGGGTGGGTGTGGAGCTGGGTGTGTGGAGCTGGGTGTGGGTGGGTGTGTGGAGCTGGGTGGGTGTGGGTGTGTGGAGCTGTGTGGGTGGAGCTGGGTGGGTGTGGGTGGAGCGGGGTGTGGAGCTGGGTGGGGGTGTGGAGCTGGGTGTGGGTTGTGGTGTGGAGCTGGGTGTGGGTTGTTGTGTGGAGCTGGGTGGGTGTGTGGAGCTGGGTGTGGGTGGGTGTGTGGAGCGGGGTGTGGGTGGAGCGGGGTGTGGGTGGGTGTGTGGAGCGGGGTGTGGGTGGAGCGGGGTGTGGGTGGGTGTGTGGAGCTGGGTGGGTGTGTGTGGAGCGGGGTGTGGAGCTGGGTGGGGGTGTGGAGCTGGGTGTGGGTTGTTGTGTGGAGCTGGGTGTGGGTGGGTGTGTGTGGAGCTGGGTGGGTGTGTGTGGAGCTGGGTGGGTGTGTGTGGAGCTGGGTGGGTGGGTGTGTGTGGAGCTGGGTGTGGAGCTGGGTGTGGGTGGGTGTGGGTGGGTGTGTGTGTGTGTGTGGAGCTGGGTGGGTGTGTGTGGAGCTGGGTGGGTGTGGAGCTGGGTGTGGGTGGGTGTGGAGCTGGGTGTGGGTGGGTGTGTGGAGCTGGGTGGGTGTGGGTGGAGCTGTGTGGGTGGAGCTGGGTGGGTGTGGGTGGAGCTGGGTGGGTCATTGTTCCTTTTCTTCCTCTCTTCTGTTCCAGTGTTGTTTCTAATAGTTGTCCTCTTCTCCGTCTGTCCCAGGTGAGATCGCCCTGTTGATGAACCGTCCCCGTGCTGCGACCGTGGTCTCCCGCGGCCCTCTGAAGTGTGTGAAGCTGGACCGCCCGCGCTTCGAACGCGTTCTGGGGCCCTGCTCAGACATACTGAAGAGGAACA
This sequence comes from Oncorhynchus kisutch, assembly GCF_002021735.2. Classification (NCBI taxonomy): domain Eukaryota; kingdom Metazoa; phylum Chordata; class Actinopteri; order Salmoniformes; family Salmonidae; genus Oncorhynchus; species Oncorhynchus kisutch. Next base: position 14,338,790 of record NW_022261983.1, read on the forward strand.
TTCAGCAGTACAACAGCTTCGTCTCTCTCTCCGTCTGAGTCCCTCCGTTCCTCTATCTCTCTCTCCGTCCCTCCATTCCTCTATCTCTCTCTCCGTCCCTCCATTCCTCTATCTCTCTCTCCGTCCCTCCATTCTTCTATCGCTCCATCTCGCCCCCCCCCCTCTGGCTCCTCCCTCCCCTTAACAACTGGTTCCACCAATGATCTGTTTGTTTTCTTCATGTTTCCTCCCCTCCACCCGGGGCTCCAGATCACCTGGGTCTTTGTTGTTGAACTGGTGTTATTGTATTTTGTTATGAACCCAGATTCATTTGATTGGACATGTATGTGATGAGCTCTGTTGGGGGGGCACAATATTTCTGTAGTATTTTAATGTCGACTATGAAGGCAGGATGAGTTGTCTCTGTCGTGTTCAGACGGCAACAGGTCAGGGTGGGGTCAAAACGTGACCAGAGAGGGTCTGTTCAGACCCAGGGTTCCAATAGAATTACAATGTGGTTCCATTGGGGTTCCATTGGGGTTCCATTACTGTTCACCCAGTGTTCTCTCTGACACCGGGTCAAAACGAAGACCGTGTCATGTCTGGACTAGACACCATGAGTCTGTCCTGGTTAGGATCCAGAAGACCTTGTAATGTGTGGACTAGAGACACCATGAGTCTGTCCTGGTTAGGATCCAGAAGACCTTGTAATGTGTGGACTAGAGACACCATGAGTCTGTCCTGGTTAGGATCCAGAAGACCTTGTAATGTGTGGACTAGAGACACCATGAGTCTGTCCTGGTTAGGATCCAGAAGACCTTGTAATGTGTGGACTAGAGACACCATGAGTCTGTCCTGGTTAGGATCCAGAAGACCTTGTAATGTGTGGACTAGAGACACCATGAGTCTGTCCTGGTTAGGATCCAGAAGACCTTGTAATGTGTGGACTAGAGACACCATGAGTCTGGAGTTTTCTGGAATGTTCTTTGAGGGTACTAAGAAGCTGTGGTTTTTACACCATGAGGTTGATGTTGAGGGAGGGTGTCCCAGGTCCAGGGGTGTGGCTGCTCTCTCCCTATTGGCTGTGGTTTTTACACCATGAGGTTGAGGGAGGGTGTCCAGGGGTGTGGCTGCTCTCTCCCTATTGGAAGTTATTCTATCTCTCTACCCCCCTTTCTCTCTCTTTCCCATCTGGTTTCCCCTCTTTCCCATCTGGTTTCCCCCCCTTTCTCTCTCTTTCCCATCTGGTTTCCCCTCTTGTTTTCCCCTCTTTCTCTCTCTTTCCCATCTGGTTTCCCCTCTTGTTTTCCCCTCTTTCTCTCTCTTTCCCATCTGGTTTCCCCCCCTTTCTCTCTTTCCCATCTGGTTTCCCCTCTTTCCCATCTGGTTTCCCCCCTTTCTCTCTTTCCCATCTGGTTTCCCCTCTTTCCCATCTGGTTTCCCCCCTTTCCCATCTGGTTTTCCCCCTTTCCCATCTGGTTTTCCCCCCCTTTCTCTCTCTTTCCCATCTGGTTTCCCCTCTTTCCCATCTGGTTTTCCCCCCTTTCTCTCTCTTTCCCATCTGGTTTCTTCCCCATCTGGTTTCCCCCCCTTTCTCCCACCCCGGTCGTTGGGATAGATCTTATACGTGTCATTGTGTCTAGGTGTGTTAAAATGCTCTGTTCAGGAAAAGGGAAAACAACTTTTATTCTACTCTACCTATTTACTGCTCACAGAAAGCAGCTCTGGACTGAACATAGAGTTCCTCTGGACAGGGTGATCAGTCTTAAGGGATATTCAGTATTTCACTTTGTGCTTCATGTGTCCATTTAGCTTCTAAATAAGAGGTTTTTATAACAGGTGATGGTTGTGAGGAAAGCATGTTATACAACTCGACGTTAATTCAACCTCTCTAGTTGAATGGAGAATGTGGACCGTTCTGATATCAACCCTGGTGGGTTTAATAGTGTTTCATCCTGTGGATGGTACATGTCCAGTGTCATACATGGCTTCCTAAACACCCCTATCTTTTTCTAATGTTTCTGACATGGGGAGGTCTGTTTCTGAGAGCGGCTGTTTTCTCTGTGTCTCTCTCTCTGTCTCTCTCTCTGTCTCTCTCTCTCCGTCTGTCTCTCTGTGTGTGTCTCGCTCGCTCGCTCGCTCTCTCTCGCTCTCTCTCATTATAAACGTATCTTTGAGAAGTGCCTGGTTGAGTTCTATCGCCACTCTCTCTCTTAGAATTCACAATTAGAACCTAAAGCATTCCGGTTCCACACCGTCATGGAGTCTCAAGTGTTTTCAATGTTTGGGGTCTAAACATTTATCTAACCATTTTTTTAGTTTGAACCATTTCTGTTGTGTTTTGAAAAACCCATGTTTGTTCTAATCCCAACTACTGTATATCGTTGTCAACTGGACATTTGCCATTTTTTTTGAATTTTGCTGAATATTTTGTAATGTACTATATAGTATACGGTTAGCATAAGACTCCCTCTCTCTCCAGCCCAACGCTGTCCAACGTGTTACTGCGGTTATTTTCATGGACATTTATAAAGGAATCCATCAAAACTGTGATGTATAGAGATGTGGATACAAATCATTCCTGTATAGACTAGTCCTCTGAAAGGAACTGTTTGAATCAATCTGTTGTTATGGATGTGTTCCAAATGGAACCCTATTCCATGCTGGATGTGTTCCAAATGGAACCCTATTCCATGCTGGATGTGTTCCAAATGGAACCCTATTCCATGCTGGATGTGTTCCAAATGGAACCCTATTCCATGCTGGATGTGTTCCAAATGGAACCCTATTCCATGCTGGATGTGTTCCAAATGGAACCCTATTCCATGCTGGATGTGTTCCAAATGGAACCCTATTCCATGCTGGATGTGTTCCAAATGGAACCCTATTCAGTGGTGGATGTGTTCCAAATGGAACCCTATTCAGTGGTGGATGTGTTCCAAATGGAACCCTATTCAGTGGTGGATGTGTTCCAAATGGAACCCTATTCAGTGGTGGATGTGTTCCAAATGGAACCCTATTCCCTTTATAGTGCACTGCCTTTGACTAAGTAGTGCACTATATAGGCAATAGGGGTGCCATTTTGGAAGCATGCAGGGTTTTATTTCCACCATGGTGTGTAAGTCCTGGATAAGGCGTCTCCAGCTGAACTAGGATCAGGCTGGAATGGACACGGCCCTGCTACATCTCATGGTTGATCCATTTCTGGTGTTTTTACATTTTTACTGTTCAACTGTCCTTGGTGTCTTGTGTTTAATAAATTAGACTTGTTTTATTTGTCAGGCTGTGTGCGTGTCTGAAATGTCACTCTGTTTCCTATATATAAAGCCCCATAGGCTCTGGTCAAAAGTAGTGCACTTTATAGGGAATAGGGTGCCTTTTCAGACACACAGTGTATCTAGTTGATGCCCTGCACCCAATGTTGAAATAATGTTAGTTGATGGTTTTCATGGGGGGAATCTAGAACTCTAGCAGTGGGAGGACTTGGGGGAATCTAGAACTCTAGCAGTGGGAGGACTTGGGGGAAATCTAGAACTCTAGCAGTGGGAGGACTTGGGGGAAATCTAGAACTCTAGCAGTGGGAGGACTTGGGGGAATCTAGAACTCTAGCAGTGGGAGGACTTGGGGGAATCTAGAACTCTAGCAGTGGGAGGACTTGGGGGAATCTAGAACTCTAGCAGTAGGAGGACTTGGGGGAATCTAGAACTCTGGCAGTGGGAGGACTTGGGGGAATCTAGAACTCTGGCAGTGGGAGGACTTGGGGGAATCTAGAACTCTGGCAGTGGGAGGACTTGGGGGAATCTAGAACTCTGGCAGTGGGAGGACTTGGGGGAATCTAGAACTCTAGCAGTGGGAGGAATTTAGCAGTGGGAGGACTTGGGGGAATCTAGAACTCTGGCAGTGGGAGGACTTGGGGGAATCTAGAACTCTGGCAGTGGGAGGATTTGGTGGAATCTAGAATGTGTGGCTATTGTCATCTCTTTCTCACACACTGATTTGATGTGTTATGTTCCAATCAGAGTCAAACAGCTTTCTATCCCTTTTATATTAGTGGTTTGTGTCTCATTCCATGTTTTTAATATATTTGTAGATCATTCAGTCTTTAACAACCAGGGTTGCAAAATTCAGGTTATTTTCCTGGTTGGAGTTCTGGGGAAACTTGGGAAAGTTACCGTCATTCTGAAACCTTACTAACTACAGTGTTCTGTCTATAGATGAACGGTCAGTAAGGTGTTTCTGACCATTATAGCTTTACCGGGGTCTGTGTGCCACACAGCCACTGTAAGTACAGTAACTGTAAGGCGCAGGATGTACGAGAACCCAAACAGTCCGAGACGTTGACTATAGTTTTGCCTTCGGTCATGTGATCATGGCTTATAGAACAGAGGTCCACAGCTCAGGTTTTCACTTGTCCCCTGGCACTAAGTTGATTAAGTAATATCATTGATTGGATAGAGTACACACACACACACACACACCTGGTGGCCCAGGTCAAAATTAGTCTGTTATTTAAAGTTAGACTCTGTGAAATGATGTTGCCACGAGCAACACCGCAGATACTAAGATGAGCGAGATGCAACACTTCTCTCTCACACAGTCACACACAGTATCTGAACACATGTTCACTTCAGAGTGATGTTGCTTCTAGCTTGGTGGCCATGATTTCTTTGTAGAAACAGAATGGAAACCGTGTGTGTGTGAGAGAGTGTAGAGGCGTGAGGGACAGGAGCTTGCCATTGATTGGTCAGGAGGAGAAGACATACTGTAGTTTGTGTCAATGAAATTTGAGATGGAAAAACCAAAACAGGGGACAAGTTGAGCCTCGTGCTTCAATGCTCTTAGTTGTGTAAATTGACCCACTGTGCTGTTTACTGTCTACATCTCTGCCACATCACTGAGGCCACCTTTAAACGGTTAGTAAGGAAAGCAGCATGCAGATGGCCCCCGGGACCGCAGATGGCCCCCGAGACCGCAGATGGCCCACGGGACCGCAGATGGCCCACGGGACCGCAGATGGCCCATGGGACCACAGCTGTGCACCCCTGCTTTAGAGTCATAATCTGTGTCCCAAATCAACCCCTAGCCCCTATTCCTACGTCCTACCCTTTTGCGGCACTAGTGCAGAACTGAGAGGATTGGATGGGTATCAGCAATATAATAATTTATTAGACTCTTATAGTGCTATTCGTTATTACATAAAGAATCTCAAAAGTGCTTTAAAAGCAAAAAAAAAAAAGACTAGAAATGTAGAAAACAACATCGTTCATGAGATGGGGAGTTCATGAGAGGGTCGGGAAGTTCACGGGTTGAGGGGTCATCGGAGGGAGGTTGTCGGAGGGGAAAGGCGTAGATGGTCTCTGGAGCAAGTCCAGGGGCAGACGGGCAGCACGGTGTCATCGAGGTGGAGCAAAACTCCACCTATCAGAGGGCACGGTGGAGCTGTTACCATATGGCTTGTACCTATCCAATCCTTTCCTATCTAGAGTAGGGAATAGGGGTCAAGGTTTTTGGTTTAGGATTCTGTTTAGTGCTCCCAATTCTTCGGCTTCGTCCCAATTCTCTTCCTTGCTCACATAGTGTGTCCACTTGGCTTGCACACTCCCTGTCGTAGATTTAAAAGCATGGGATTGGTATAAGCATTGCCTGGAGGGAGGGGGGGGGGGGGAGTTTCCATCATTGCTAAGTCCATGCAACAACAACAAAAAAGTGTGCAAGTGCACACTTCAGGAGAGGGAAAAAAGGTTGGTGGTTTGGGACGTGGCCTTCAAGCTCTCATTGACGTTGGACAAGGCCTGTGGGATGTGTCCAAAATGGACCCTTTCTCCTTCTATAGTGCACTACTCTAGAGCCCTGGTCAGGAATAGGGTGTCTGTTTAGGGAAGAGGAAGTGGTCTATGTAGGGAATAGGGTGTCTGTTTAGGGAAGAGGAAGTGGTCTATGTAGGGAATAGGGTGTCTGTTTAGGGAAGAGGAAGTGGTCTATGTAGGGAATAGGGTGTCTGTTTAGGGAAGAGGAAGTGGTCTATGTAGGGAATAGGGTGTCTGTTTAGGGAAGAGGAAGTGGTCTATGTAGGGAATAGGGTGTCTGTTTAGGGAAGAGGGTGGCCAAAGGACCATTTTATTATGATGATGATGATGATGACTGTACAAGGTTTGCTTTACTGTTTGTGCTCAGTTCTAATCCTTTTGGTTTAGGTTGTTTCCTAATGGCAGGTCAAGCAATAAAACGAATACATTGTTACAAAGTGTGTCAACTGTGGTTATTGATGGTGTGTCTGAGGTGTGTCTCGTTCTCTCTGTGTGTATGTCCATTCTGAAGTCCTTCATCACCAGAACTCTGCACAATAGTCACTACAGAGGAACCCACTGGACACTTGTTATATGTCCCAATTTGCCCCTTAATCCCTATGTGTGCACTACTTTTGACCACAACCCATTGGACCCGTAGTGTACAACATAGGGAATAGGGTGTGATTTGGGAAGAACACATTGTCATTTACAGAGTTCAACTGCTGTCGGGGGAAAAACAACTTTCCCTTTAAACACGTTCGGTCTTTTCCGGGATGTTCCGCCGGGATTCGACACTGCCTCCCTCCGCTACTGCAGCCTGGTCGCGAGGAGCTGTACCAATTCACTTATTATTAGCGATATCAGAAATTATAAACAATTTGCCATTTTAAAACCAGGGAATAGTCCGTCGTTGGATACCACCACCCTCTGCAAAAATGCAGGCCATCAAATGCGTCGTGGTGGGCGATGGGTAAGACCTTTTGTGTGTGTTTAGGCTGAAAATGTGTCCTTTTTCGAGTCTGTGAGGGCAATTGTTGCAGTAAGGGCTGGGGCTATAGCGGGTTGAATGGGTCGGCGTTCACTTCTCTAGAATCCGCTCTCTCATCAGTGCGTGAGCGTGAAATGAATGTTGAGCAATTAGATGTTTTATTTTGTTAGCCTACTTTGTTATCAATGCATTTGCCAAATTTTCTGCCAGGTTTTGCACAATGCATTATAAGTTCGGGTGTGAAATAGTCTGTCTGAAATTGAACTAAAGCTATTTGAACGTTTCATTGAAATATATATAAAAAAAATAACTAACTAAAGCTTCTCGGATTAACAACATTTGGAAACCCATATTTGTCGGGGGGGTTGAGCAGAATTGCGAAATATACATTAATATGTGCATAGTTGCAGAAATGTCGCTGGGAGGGCTTGGCTGAGACTCATTAAATGATGTAATGCTTTCACACCTACACAGCCAGCTCCTACGGAGGCGCACGGGCTACGGATGGGCACGGGCTACGGAGGCGCACGGGCTACGGATGGGCACGGGCACCTATGCAATATGCCGTGTTTATATAGCCTTTCTACCATAGACATAGTTGAAAGACAGGTTTATTTGACTTCTGCTACATTGTGATGCGGTGCGGATGCGGCGTAGAATTTGGGTACTGTGTGGAGGTAGGACTGCATAGCATAGCTAAACAGGGTTGGGGGGGGGGGCTGTCTAGGATTTTTTTAGGGGATGGGCAACACACACACATGCGCAATATTGTACAACTAACCTTGTGGGGACAGGTAATTCAGTCCCATTCAAAGTCCTATTTTTCCCTAACCCTAAAACTAACCCTAGTCGAGGTCCAAAGGCCTTCTTAACAGCTTCTACCCCCCCCAGCCATAAGACTCCTGACCAGCTTCTACCCCCCAGCCATTAGACTCCTGACCAGCTAATCAATGGGCTACCCAGACCCTCTTTAACACTGCTGCTACTCTCTGTTATTATCTATGTATAGTCACTTTAACTCTACCTACATGTACATATTACCTCAATTACCTCAACTAACCGGTGCCCCCGCACATTGACTCTGTACCGGAACCCCCTGTATATAGTCTCCACATTGACTCTGTACTGGTACCCCCTGTATATAGCCTCCACATTGACTCTGTACCGTAACACCCTGTATATAGCCTCCACATTGACTCTGTACCGTAACACCCTGTATATAGCCTCCACATTGACCCTGTACCGGTACCCCCTGTATATAGCCTCCAGATTGACTCTGTACCAGTACCACCTGTATATAGCCTCCACATTGACTCTGTACCGTAACACCCTGTATATAGCCTCCACATTGACTCTGTACCGTAACACCCTGTATATAGCCTCCACATTGACCCTGTACCGGTACCCCCTGTATATAGCCTCCAGATTGACTCTGTACCAGTACCACCTGTATATAGCCTCCACATTGACTCTGTACCGTAACACCCTATATATAGCCTCCACATTGACTCTGTACCGTAACACCCTGTATATAGCCTCCACATTGACTCTGTACCAGTACCACCTGTATATAGCCTCCACATTGACTCTGTACCGTAACACCCTGTATATAGTCTCCACATTGACTCTGTACCGTAACACCCTGTACATAGCCTCCACATTGACTCTGTCCCGTAATACCCTGCATATAGCCTCCACATTGACTCTGTACCGTAATACCCTGTATATAGCCTCCACAAAGACTCTGTACCAGTACCCCCTGTATATAGCCTCCACATTGACTCTGTACCAGTACCACCTGTATATAGCCTCCACATTGACTCTGTACCATAACACCCTGTATATAGCCTCCACATTGACTCTGTACCGTAACACCCTGTATATAGCCTCCACATTGACTCTGTACCGTAACACCCTGTATATAGCCTCCACAAAGACTCTGTACCGTAACACCCTGTATATAGCCTCCACATTGACTCTGTACCGTAATACCCTGTATATAGCCTCCACATTGACTCTGTACCGGAACCCCCTGTATATAGTCTCCACATTGACTCTGTACTGGTACCCCCTGTATATAGCCTCCACATTGACTCTGTACCGTAACACCCTGTATATAGCCTCCACATTGACTCTGTACCGTAACACCCTGTATATAGCCTCCACATTGACTCTGTACCGTAACACCCTGTATATAGCCTCCACAAAGACTCTGTACCGTAACACCCTGTATATAGCCTCCACATTGACTCTGTACCGTAATACCCTGTATATAGCCTCCACATTGACTCTGTACCGGAACCCCCTGTATATAGTCTCCACATTGACTCTGTACTGGTACCCCCTGTATATAGCCTCCACATTGACTCTGTACCGTAACACCCTGTATATAGCCTCCACATTGACTCTGTACCGTAACACCCTGTATATAGCCTCCACATTGACCCTGTACCGGTACCCCCTGTATATAGCCTCCAGATTGACTCTGTACCAGTACCACCTGTATATAGCCTCCACATTGACTCTGTACCGTAACACCCTGTATATAGCCTCCACATTGACTCTGTACCGTAACACCCTGTATATAGCCTCCACATTGACCCTGTACCGGTACCCCCTGTATATAGCCTCCAGATTGACTCTGTACCAGTACCACCTGTATATAGCCTCCACATTGACTCTGTACCGTAACACCCTATATATAGCCTCCACATTGACTCTGTACCGTAACACCCTGTATATAGCCTCCACATTGACTCTGTACCAGTACCACCTGTATATAGCCTCCACATTGACTCTGTACCGTAACACCCTGTATATAGTCTCCACATTGACTCTGTACCGTAACACCCTGTACATAGCCTCCACATTGACTCTGTCCCGTAATACCCTGCATATAGCCTCCACATTGACTCTGTACCGTAATACCCTGTATATAGCCTCCACAAAGACTCTGTACCAGTACCCCCTGTATATAGCCTCCACATTGACTCTGTACCAGTACCACCTGTATATAGCCTCCACATTGACTCTGTACCATAACACCCTGTATATAGCCTCCACATTGACTCTGTACCGTAACACCCTGTATATAGCCTCCACATTGACTCTGTACCGTAACACCCTGTATATAGCCTCCACAAAGACTCTGTACCGTAACACCCTGTATATAGCCTCCACATTGACTCTGTACCGTAATACCCTGTATATAGCCTCCACATTGACTCTGTACCGTAACACCCTGTATATAGCCTCCACATTGACTCTGTACCGTAACACCCTGTATATAGCCTCCACATTGACTCTGTACCGTAACACCCTGTATATAGCCTCCACATTGACTCTGTACCGTAACACCCTGTATATAGCCTCCACAAAGACTCTGTACCGTAACACCCTGTATATAGCCTCCACATTGACTCTGTACCGTAATACCCTGTATATAGCCTCCACATTGACTCTGTACCGTAACACCCTGTATATAGCCTCCACATTGACTCTGTACCGTAACACCCTGTATATAGCCTCCACATTGACTCTGTACCGTAACACCCTGTATATAGCCTCCACATTGACTCTGTACCGTAACACCCTGTATATAGCCTCCACATTGACTCTGTACCGTAACACCCTGTATATAGCCTCCACATTGACTCTGTACCGTAACACCCTGTATATAGCCTCCACATTGACTCTGTACCGTAACACCCTGTATATAGCCTCCACATTGACTCTGTACCGTAACACCTTGTATATAACCTCCACATTGACTCTGTACCGTAACACCTTGTATAAAGCCTCCACATCTATTTTTTACTTAACACTTATTTTTATCATCTTAACTTCTTAAAGCATTGTTGGTTAAGGGCTTGTAAAGTCAGCATTTCACTGTAAGGTCTACACACCTGTTGTATTCGGCACATGTGACAAATACAATTTGATTTGATTTGAGCTCCTAACCCTTAACCTAATTCTAACCCTAAACCCCTTAGAAATAGCATTTGACCTTGTGGGGACCAACAAAATGTCCCCAGTTTTGTTCGTTTACTGTTCTTGTAGGGACTTGAAGTATGGTCAAACATGTCCACACACACACAGGTAATGATGTGGAGTCTTCAGCCCCCCTCTCTGATATGTGTATTTTTATTTAACCTTTATATAACAAGGCAAGTCAGTTCAGAACAAATTCTTATTTACATTGACGGCCTACCAAAAGGCAAAAGGCCCCCTGCGGGATTACAATAAAAATATAGGACCAAACACACATCACGACGAGAGACAACACAACAGTCCATAAAGAGAGACCTAAGACAACAACATAGCAAGGCAGCTGTGGTCTGCCAATGTGCCCCCCAGCCAAAAGTCTATGTAGGACAGTGTCTGTGTTCACACACACACACACACACACACACACACACACTGTCAAACAACCATACACAGCCTTTATTTATTGATTTGATTATTCTCTCTCTCTCTCTCTCTCTCTCTCTCTCCCTCTCTCTCTCATCTCTCCCTCCTCTCTCCTCTCTCTCTCTCTCTCCTCTCTCTCTCTCTCTCTCTCCTTCATCTCTCTCTCCTCCCCTCTCTCTCTCTCTCCCTCTCTTTCTCTCCCTCTCTCTCTCCTTCTCCCTCTCTCTCTCCTCTTCTCTCCCCTACCTTCTCTCTCTCTCTCTCTCCCTCTCTCTCTCTCTCTCTTCTCTCTCTCTATCTCTCTTCTCTCTCTCTCTCTCTTCATCTCTCTCTCCTTCTCTCTCCCCTCTCTCTCTTCTCCCTCTCCCTCTCTCTCTCTCTCCCTCTCTCTCTCTACCTTCCCTCCTCTCTCTCCCTCTCTTCTTCTCCCTCTCTCTCTCTCTCTCTCTCTCTCTCTCTCTCCCCTCTCTCTCTCTCTCTTCTCCTCTCCCTCTCTCTCTCTCTCCTCTCTCTCTCTCTCTCTCTCCCTCTCTCTCTCTCTCTCCCTCTATCTCTCTCTCTCTAAACTTTGTCTCTCAGAGCGGTGGGAAAGACATGTCTTCTCATCAGCTATACCACCAATGCCTTCCCTGGAGAATACATCCCCACAGTGTGAGTATCATAGCATGAAGCTGCACTACAATGATGGTGTGAGTGTGTGTGTGTGTGTGTGTGTGTGTGTGTGTGTGTACTACTGTAACAACAGGATATGAATGTCTCTGTTTAAGGGTTCCCCTCTCATCCCTCATCCCTGTTTGTGTGAATGTGTGTTGGTGTGTGCGCATGCCTGTTTGTGTGTGCGCATGCCTGTTTGTGTGTGTGCGTGCATGCCTGTTTGTGTGTGTGTGTGTGTGTGTGTACTTCTCTGAACAACATCCTGTCCTCTCAGGTTTGACAACTACTCTGCCAATGTGATGGTAGATGGGAAACCAGTGAATCTTGGACTGTGGGATACTGCAGGACAGGAGGACTACGACAGGCTCAGACCACTGTCCTATCCACAGACGGTAACTCACTCACTCACTCACTCACTCACTCACTCACTCACTCACCGCCATCTCTCATTCATTATCACTCATACACATTCCACATCCTCCATTTTGTGTCTTCCTGGTTCTGCTTAACTCATTCTCCACACAGTTTCCTGTTATTCCACTGTTTTCCTCATTATCTCGCCAGTGGCGGCTCCGTCAGAAACACAGCTCCCTGCCTGGCTGCTGCTTCAGAGAAAATGATTAGGGGGGCTATTTTAGCGTTTCACCCATCCCAGCCAGAGAGGAGAATAGTCCTATTCTCACACAAATTATCAAGGAACCTACCAGGTACAACCCTAAATCCATAACCATGGCACCCTCTTAGATATCATCCTGACCAACTTGCCCTCTAAATACACCTCTACTGTCTTCAACCAGGATCTCAGTGATCACTGCCTCATTGCCTGCGTCCGTAATGGGTCCACGGTCAAACAACCACCCCTAATCACTGTCAAATGCTCCCTAAAACACTTCAGCAAGCAAGCCTTTCTAATCGTTCTATCTTGGAAGGATATTTACCTCATCCCGTAAGTAGAGGATGCCTTTTTGCTCTTTGAAAGTGCTTTCCTCACCATCTTAAATAAGCATGCCCCATTCAAAAAATGCAGAACTAAGAACAGATATAGCCCTTGGTTCACCCCAGACTTGACTGCCCTCGACCAGCACAAAAACATCCTGTGGCGTTTTAGCATCGAATAGCCCCCGTGATATGCAACTTTTCAGGGAAGTCAGGAACCAATATGCACAGTCAGTTAGGAAAGCAAAGGCTAGTTTTTTCAAACATAAATTTGCATCCTGTAGCACTAATTCCAAAAAGTTTTGAGACACTGTAAAATCCATGGAGAATAACAGCACCTCCTCCCTCCTGCCCACTGCACTGAGGCTAGGAAACACTGTCACCACCGATAAATCTACGATAATCGATAATTTCAATAAGCACTTTTCTACGGCTGGCCATGCTTTCCACCTGGCTACCCCGGCCAACAGCTCTGCACCCCCTGCAGCAACTTGCCCAAGTCCTCCGCGCGTCTCCTTCACCAAAATCCAGACAACTGATGTCCTGAAAGAGCTGCAAAACCTGGATCCCTACAAATCAGCCGGACTAGAAAATCTGAACCCTCTCTTTCGGAAATTATTCGCGGAAATTGTTGCAACCCTCATTACTAGCCTGTTCAACCTCTCTTTCGTATTGTCTGAGATTCCCAAAGATTGGAAAGCTGCCGCGGTCATCCTCCTCTTCAAAGGGGGATGATCCTGCCCTGCCTATCTAAAATCTTCGAAAGCTGCAAAATCTGGACCCCTACGAATCAGCCGGGCAAGACAATCTGGACCCTTTCTAAAATTATCCACCGCAATTGTTGCAACCCCTATTACTAGCCTGTTCAACCTCTCATATCGTCTGAGAGCCCCAAAGATTGGAAAGCTGCCACGGTCATCCCCCTCTTCAAAGGGGGAGACACTCTAGACCCACACTGCTACAGACCCACACTGCTACAGACCCACACTGCTACAGACCCACACTGCTACAGACCCACACTGCTACAGACCCACACTGCTACAGACCTATCTATCCTGCCCTGCCTTTCTAAGGTCTTCGAAAGCCAAGTCAACAAACAGATCACCGACTATTTTGAATCCCACCGTACCTTCTCCTCTACGCAATCTGGTTTCCAATCTGGTCACGGGTGCACCTCAGCCACGCTCCAGGTCCTAAACGATATCATAACCACCATCGATAAAAGACAGTACTGTGCAGCCGTCTTCATCGACCTGGCGAAGGCTTTCGACTGTCAATCACCGCATTCTTATTGGCAGACTCAATAGCCTTGGTTTCTCAAATGACTGCCTCGCCTGGTTCAACAACCACTTCTCAGATAGAGTTCAGTGTGTCAAATCGGAAGGCCTGTTGTCCGGACCTCTGGCAGTCTCTATGGTATGGGCCACAGGGTTAAATTCTTGGGCTGACTCTTTTCTCTGTATATATAAATTATGTCACTCTTGCTGCTGGTGACTTTCTGATCCTCCTCTACGCAGGCGACACCATTCTGTATACATCTGGCCCTTCTTTGGACACTGTGTTAACAAACCTCCAAACGAGCTTTAATGCCATACAGCACTCCTTCCGTGGCCTCCAACTGCTAGTTAAACTAAATGCTCTTCAACCGATGGCTGCTTGCACCCACCCGCCCGACTAGCATCACTACTCTGGACGGTTCTGACAACTACAAATAACTAGGTGTCTGGTTAGACTGGAAACTCTCATTCCAGACTCACATTAAGCATCTCCAATCCAAAATTAAATCTAGAATTGGCTTCGTATTTCGCAACAAAGCATCCTTCACTCATGCTGCCAAACATGCCCTCGTAAAATTTACTATCCCACCGATCCTTGACTTCGGCGATGTCATTTACGAAATAGCCTCCAACACTCTACTCAGCAAATTGGCTGTAGCCTATCAACAGTGCCATCCGTTTTGTCACCAAAGCCCCATATACTACCCACCACTGTGACCTGTATGCTCTCGTTGGCTAGCCCTCGCTACATATTCATCGCCAAACCCACAGGTTCCAGGTCATCTATAAGTCTTTGCTAGGTAAAGCACCGCCTTATCTCAGCTCACTGGTCACCACAGCAACACCCACCCGTAGCACGCGCTCCAGCAGGTATATTTCACTGGTCATCCCCAAAGCCAACACCTACTTTGGCCGCCTTTCCTTCCAGTTCTCTGCTGCCAATGACTGGAACGAATTGCAAAAATCACTGAAGCTGGAGACTTATATCTCCCTCTCTAACTTTAAGCATCAGCTGTCAGAGCAGCTTACCGATCACTGTACCTGTACACAGCCCATCTGTAAATAGCACACCCAACTACCTCATCCCCATTTTGTTATTATTATTATTTTGTTGTTGCTCTTTTGCCCCCCAGTATCTCTACTTGCACATCATCATCTGCACATCTATCACTCCAGAGTTAATGCTAAATTGTAATTATTTTGCCTCTATGGCATATTTATTGCCTTTACCTCCCTAATCTTACTACATTTGCATACACTGTACATAGATTTTTCTATTGTGTTATTGACTGTATGTTTGTTTATGTGTAAATCTGTGTTGTTGTTTGTTTCGCACTGCTTTGCTTTATCTTGGCCAGGTCGCAGTTGTAAATGAGAACTTGTTCTCAACTGGCCTACCTGGTTAAATAAAGGCAAAATAAAAATATATGGTAGTCAGACCAGTGACAACCACCAGGATTACTGAGTGGTGTTGTTATAACACCTTAATACATCCTGTCTGCCTCATTAATACATCCTGTCTGCCTCATTAATACATCCTGTCTGCCTCATTAACACATCCTGTCTGCCTCATTAATACATCCTGTCTGCCTCATTAACACATCCTGTCTGCCTCATTAACACATCCTGTCTGCCTCATTAATACATCCTGTCTGCCTCATTAACACATCCTGTCTGCCTCATTAATACACCCTGTCTGCCTCATTAACACATCCTGTCTGCCTCATTAACATATCCTGTCTGCCTCATTAATACATCCTGTCTGCCTCATTAACACATCTTGTCTGCCTCCCTGTCCAGAGGAACCCCTGCACACACACACACACAAACACACACACACTGCTGTTGCATTGCGAGGCCCCAGCTCCAGACTCCTCCAGCTCCTCTGTAAGGCTATCGTACCTGCTCTGAATACCAACACATCCTGCAGTCTCTCCAGCTGCTGTCCTATTCTATACAGAACCTAGAGAGTCACTGAGTCACAGAGTCCAACACACCCTGTAGTCTCTTTCTATACAGAACCTAGAGAGTCACTGAGTCACAGAATTCACAGAGTCCAACTCACCCTGTAGTCTCTTTCTATACAGAACCTAGAGAGTCACTGAGTCACAGTCCAACTCACCCTGTAGTCTCTCCAGCTGCTGTCCTATTCTATACAGAACCTAGAGAGTCACTGAGTCACAGTCACAGAAAACACAGTCCAACTCACCCTGTAGTCTCTTTCTATACAGAACCTAGAGAGTCACAGAGTCCAACTCACCCTGTAGTCTCTCCAGCTGCTGTCCTATTCTATACAGAACCTAGAGAGTCACAGAGTCCAACTCACCCTGTAGTCTCTCCAGCTGCTGTCCTATTCTATACAGAACCTAGAGAGTCACTGGGTCAGAGTCCAACTCACCCTGTAGTCTCTTTCTGTACAGAACCTAGAGAGTCACTGAGTCACAGAAATCACAGAGTCCAATGCACCCTGTAGTCTCTCCAGCTGCTGTCCTATTCTATACAGAACCTAGAGAGTCACTGAGTCACAGAAATCACAGAGTCCAATGCACCCTGTAGTCTCTCCAGCTGCTGTCCTATTCTATACAGAACCTAGAGAGTCACTCATTGTTTTCCCATGCAGTGTTTCTTGTTTAGTCAGCCTGTTTAATATACTGTCTGTTTCCTGTGTCTGAACAGGACGTGTTCTTGACATGCTTCTCTCTGGTGAGCCCTGCCTCCTTTGAGAACGTCAGAGCTAAGGTGAGTGTCTCTATCGCCCTCCTAAATAACAGTAATGGTAATATCCCTAATATGGTCAGCTCCCCATTGTACAGTGTTACATTGTGTTTATTCATGTTGCTGTTGGGGCTGTTGGCCCAACTCCTCAACCTCCTTTATGTAGGTCGACCTTTTGAGACCTTATAACCCTTTGACCTTCATGATCTTAACAGTGGCACTTCCGGGTACCACTGTTCAAGGTCACATAGAGGTCAAGGGTTCATTTTTATAACATTTAAAAAAATGTAACTAGGCAAGTCAGTTAAGAACAAATTCTTATTTACAATGATGGTCTAAGGCACTGCATCTCAGTGCTAGAGGCGTCACGACAGACACCCTGGTTCGAATCCAGGCTGTATCACAACCGGCCGTGATTGGGAGTCCCATAGGGCGGCGTACAATTGACCCAGCATCGTCTGGGTTTGGCCCAGCGTCGTCCCGGGTTTGGCCCAGCGTCGTCTGGGTTTGGCCCAGCGTCGTCCCGGGTTTGGCCCAGCGTCGTCTGGGTTTGGCCGGGGTAGACCGTCATTGTAAATAGAATTTGTTCTTAACTGACTTGCCTAGTTCAATAAAGGTTCAAATGAAATGAAAATGAACCCTTGACCTTTGATCTCTATGTGACCTTGAACAGTGGTACCCGGAAGTGCGTCACCACTGCCCCAACACCCCCATCATCCTGGTGGGCACGAAGCTGGACCTGAGGGACGACAAGGACACTATTGAGAGGCTGAGGGACAAGAAGTTGTCCCCAATCACCTACCCTCAGGGCCTGGCCATGGCACGGGAGATAGGTGGGTGTCTGTGGAGGGTGGCGTTTTAGTTTGAGAATGAGAGCGAGGATGTAGTGTGTCTGAATGTGTTTCTGACAGCTTCTTTGAGCTCTAGTGTTCACCTGTGTGTGAACTCACCTATTTTTGAGTCCCAAGTTTCTGACTGACCAATTGGATGTGTGTCTGTCCTCATCCCCTTCTCTGATTGGCTGTCTCCTGTCCCCTACAGGTGCGGTGAAGTACCTGGAGTGCTCAGCCCTGACCCAGAGGGGGCTGAAGACGGTTTTCGACGAGGCCATCCGGGCCGTCCTGTGCCCGCCACCAATCAAAAAGAGGCGCAAGAAGTGCACCCTCTTCTGAGAGGGGGGGCGAGGAGGAGTGCACCCTCTTCTGAGGGGGGGGGGGGGGGGGGGGGGGCGAGGAGGAGTGCACCCTCTTCTGAGAGGGGGGGGCGAGGAGGAGGGGGTCTGCAAGAAATTAAAACTGAATCTACTGCTAATCTATCGCTGTCAGTGTCTCAAATACTACCCTAGTCCCCTTTAACACTGCCCAAAAGTAGTGCACTATGTAGGGAATAGGGTTGTTGTTTGTAAAGGAGTGGTAGTGCACTATGTAGGGAATATGGTTGTTGTTTGTAAAGGAGCAGTAGTGCACTATGTAGGGAATATGGTTGTTGTTTGTAAAGGAGCAGTAGTGCACTATGTAGGGATTATGGTTGTTGTTTGTAAAGGAGCGGTAGTGCACTATGTAGGGAATAGGGTTGTTGTTTGTAAAGGAGCAGTAGTGCACTATGTAGGGAATATGGTTGTTGTTTGTAAGGGAGCGGTAGTGCACTATGTAGGGAATAGGGTTGTTGTTTGTAAGAGAGCGGTAGTGCACTATGTAGGGAATAGGGTTGTTGTTTGTAAGGGAGCAGTAGTGCACTATGTAGGGAATAGGCAACGCTTTACAGATATAGGTTGAACTTGAAATGTGTGTACCAAATTGCACCTGATTCCTTAAATAGTGCACTACTTTTGACCAGGACCCACATAGGGAATAGGGTGCACTACTTTTGACCAGGGCCCACATAGGGAATAGGGTGCACTACTTTTGACCAGGGCCCACATAGGGAATAGGGTGCCATTTTGGAAACAGACTAAGGCACAATTAATTGAACTCCTCTTTAGGACTTTTTTGTGACCGATGCCTTAAATCAATTGGGTAAATTGAATGGGTCAGTGTCTCAGAGAGAGAGGCCAGTCTGGGTAAATGGAACGGGTCAATGTCTCAGAGAGAGAGGCCAGTCTGGGTAAATGGAACGGGTCAATGTCTCAGAGAGAGAGGCCATTCTGGGTAAATGGAATGGGTCAATGTCTCAGAGAGAGAGAGGCCAGTCTGGGTAAATGGAACGGGTCAGTGTCTCAGAGAGAGAGGCCATTGAATGGGTCAGTGTCTCAGAGAGAGAGGCCATTCTGGGTAAATGGAACGTGTCAGTGTCTCAGAGAGAGAGGCCATTCTGGGTAAATGGAACGGGTCAGTGTCTCAGAGAGAGAGGCCAGTCTGGGTAAATGGAACGGGTCAGTGTCTCAGAGAGAGAGGCCATTGAATGGGTCAGTGTCTCAGAGAGAGAGGCCATTGAATGGGTCAGTGTCTCAGAGAGAGAGGCCAGTCTGGGTAAATGGAATGGGTCAGTCTCTCAGAGAGAGAGGCCATTCTAGAGATGGAGATGGAGGAACAACCATAATGGGTTGTACTGATACTGTCCTGATTAACTCAACTTCTTTCCTTTATAAGACAAAATACAGAACTCACACAGACACACACAGGTGATTGGTTTATGTCTGTAACCAGTACAGTACTGTAGTACCAGGTGATTGGTTTATGTCTGTAACCAGTACAGTACTGTAGTACCAGGTGATTGGTTTATGTCTGTAACCAGTACAGTACTGTAGTACCAGGTGATTGGTTTATGTCTGTAACCAGTACAGTACTGTAGGACCAGGTGATTGGTTTATGTCTGTAACCAGTACAGTACTGTGGGACCAGGTGATTGGTTTATGTCTGTAACCCTGCAGTACTATAAGACCAGGTGATTGGTTTATGTCTGTAACCAGTACAGTACTTTAGTACCAGGTGATTGGTTTATGTCTGTAACCCTGCAGTACTGTAGGACCAGGTGATTGGTTTATGTCTGTAACCCTGCAGTACTGTAGTACCAGGTGATTGGTTTATGTCTGTAACCAGTACAGTACTGTAGTACCAGGTGATTGGTTTATGTCTGTAACCAGTACAGTACTGTAGGACCAGGTGATTGGTTTATGTCTGTAACCAGTACAGTACTGTAGTACCAGGTGATTGGTTTATGTCTGTAACCCAGCAGTACTGTAGTACCAGGTGATTGGTTTATGTCTGTAACCAGTACAGTACTGTAGTACCAGGTGATTGGTTTATGTCTGTAACCAGTACAGTACTGTAGTACCAGGTGATTGGTTTATGTCTGTAACCAGTACAGTACTGTAGTACCAGGTGATTGGTTTATGTCTGTAACCAGTACAGTACTGTAGGACCAGGTGATTGGTTTATGTCTGTAACCAGTACAGTACTGTAGTACCAGGTGATTGGTTTATGTCTGTAACCAGTACAGTACTGTAGTACCAGGTGATTGGTTTATGTCTGTAACCAGTACAGTACTGTAGTACCAGGTGATTGGTTTATGTCTGTAACCAGTACAGTACTGTAGTACCAGGTGATTGGTTTATGTCTGTAACCAGTACAGTACTGTAGTACCAGGTGATTGGTTTATGTCTGTAACCCTGCAGTACTGTAGTACCAGGTGATTGGTTTATGTCTGTAACCAGTACAGTACTATAAGACCAGGTGATTGGTTTATGTCTGTAACCAGTACAGTACTGTAGTACCAGGTGATTGGTTTATGTCTGTAACCAGTACAGTACTGTAGTACCAGGTGATTGGTTTATGTCTAACCCTGCAGTACTGTAGTACCAGGTGATTGGTTTATGTCTGTAACCAGTACAGTACTGTAGGACCAGGTGATTGGTTTATGTCTGTAACCAGTACAGTACTGTGGGACCAGGTGATTGGTTTATGTCTGTAACCCTGCAGTACTATAAGACCAGGTGATTGGTTTATGTCTGTAACCAGTACAGTACTGTAGTACCAGGTGATTGGTTTATGTCTGTAACCCTGCAGTACTGTAGGACCAGGTGATTGGTTTATGTCTGTAACCCTGCAGTACTGTAGTACCAGGTGATTGGTTTATGTCTGTAACCAGTACAGTACTGTAGTACCAGGTGATTGGTTTATGTCTGTAACCAGTACAGTACTGTAGGACCAGGTGATTGGTTTATGTCTGTAACCAGTACAGTACTGTAGTACCAGGTGATTGGTTTATGTCTGTAACCCAGCAGTACTGTAGTACCAGGTGATTGGTTTATGTCTGTAACCAGTACAGTACTGTAGTACAGGTGATTGGTTTATGTCTGTAACCAGTACAGTACTGTAGTACCAGGTGATTGGTTTATGTCTGTAACCAGTACAGTACTGTAGTACCAGGTGATTGGTTTATGTCTGTAACCAGTACAGTACTGTAGTACCAGGTGATTGGTTTATGTCTGTAACCAGTACAGTACTGTAGTACCAGGTGATTGGTTTATGTCTGTAACCAGTACAGTACTGTAGTACCAGGTGATTGGTTTATGTCTGTAACCAGTACAGTACTGTAGTACCAGGTGATTGGTTTATGTCTGTAACCAGTACAGTACTGTAGTACCAGGTGATTGGTTTATGTCTGTAACCAGTACAGTACTGTAGGACCAGGTGATTGGTTTATGTCTGTAACCAGTACAGTACTGTAGTACCAGGTGATTGGTTTATGTCTGTAACCAGTACAGTACTATAAGACCAGGTGATTGGTTTATGTCTGTAACCAGTACAGTACTGTAGTACCAGGTGATTGGTTTATGTCTGTAACCAGTACAGTACTATAAGACCAGGTGATTGGTTTATGTCTGTAACCAGTACAGTACTGTAGGACCAGGTGATTGGTTTATGTCTGTAACCAGTACAGTACTGTAGTACCAGGTGATTGGTTTATGTCTGTAACCAGTACAGTACTGTAGTACCAGGTGATTGGTTTATGTCTGTAACCAGTACAGTACTGTAGTACCAGGTGATTGGTTTATGTCTGTAACCAGTACAGTACTGTAGTACCAGGTGATTGGTTTATGTCTGTAACCCTGCAGTACTATAAGACCAGGTGATTGGTTTATGTCTGTAACCAGTACAGTACTGTAGTACCAGGTGATTAGTTTATGTCTGTAACCAGTACAGTACTATAAGACCAGGTGATTGGTTTATGTCTGTAACCAGTACAGTACTGTAGTACCAGGTGATTGGTTTATGTCTGTAACCAGTACAGTACTGTAGTACCAGGTGATTGGTTTATGTCTGTAACCAGTACAGTACTGTAGTACCAGGTGATTGGTTTATGTCTGTAACCAGTACAGTACTGTAGTACCAGGTGATTGGTTTATGTCTGTAACCAGTACAGTACTGTAGTACCAGGTGATTGGTTTATGTCTGTAACCCTGCAGTACTGTAGTACCAGGTGATTGGTTTATGTCTGTAACCAGTACAGTACTATAAGACCAGGTGATTGGTTTATGTCTGTAACCAGTACAGTACTGTAGTACCAGGTGATTGGTTTATGTCTGTAACCAGTACAGTACTGTAGTACCAGGTGATTGGTTTATGTCTAACCCTGCAGTACTGTAGTACCAGGTGATTGGTTTATGTCTGTAACCAGTACAGTACTGTAGGACCAGGTGATTGGTTTATGTCTGTAACCAGTACAGTACTGTGGGACCAGGTGATTGGTTTATGTCTGTAACCCTGCAGTACTATAAGACCAGGTGATTGGTTTATGTCTGTAACCAGTACAGTACTGTAGTACCAGGTGATTGGTTTATGTCTGTAACCCTGCAGTACTGTAGGACCAGGTGATTGGTTTATGTCTGTAACCAGTACAGTACTGTAGTACCAGGTGATTGGTTTATGTCTGTAACCAGTACAGTACTGTAGGACCAGGTGATTGGTTTATGTCTGTAACCAGTACAGTACTGTAGTACCAGGTGATTGGTTTATGTCTGTAACCCAGCAGTACTGTAGTACCAGGTGATTGGTTTATGTCTGTAACCAGTACAGTACTGTAGTACCAGGTGATTGGTTTATGTCTGTAACCAGTACAGTACTGTAGTACCAGGTGATTGGTTTATGTCTGTAACCAGTACAGTACTGTAGTACCAGGTGATTGGTTTATGTCTGTAACCAGTACAGTACTGTAGTACCAGGTGATTGGTTTATGTCTGTAACCAGTACAGTACTATAAGACCAGGTGATTGGTTTATGTCTGTAACCAGTACAGTACTGTAGGACCAGGTGATTGGTTTATGTCTGTAACCAGTACAGTACTGTAGTACCAGGTGATTGGTTTATGTCTGTAACCAGTACAGTACTATAAGACCAGGTGATTGGTTTATGTCTGTAACCAGTACAGTACTGTAGTACCAGGTGATTGGTTTATGTCTGTAACCAGTACAGTACTGTAGTACCAGGTGATTGGTTTATGTCTGTAACCAGTACAGTACTGTAGTACCAGGTGATTGGTTTATGTCTGTAACCAGTACAGTACTGTAGTACCAGGTGATTGGTTTATGTCTGTAACCAGTACAGTACTGTAGTACCAGGTGATTGGTTTATGTCTGTAACCAGTACAGTACTGTAGTACCAGGTGATTGGTTTATGTCTGTAACCAGTACAGTACTGTAGTACCAGGTGATTGGTTTATGTCTGTAACCAGTACAGTACTGTAGGACCAGGTGATTGGTTTATGTCTGTAACCAGTACAGTACTGTGGGACCAGGTGATTGGTTTATGTCTGTAACCAGTACAGTACTATAAGACCAGGTGATTGGTTTATGTCTGTAACCAGTACAGTACTGTAGTACCAGGTGATTGGTTTATGTCTGTAACCAGTACAGTGCTGTAGTACCAGGTGATTGGTTTATGTCTGTAACCCAGCAGTACTGTAGTACCAGGTGATTGGTTTATGTCTGTAACCAGTACATTACTGTAGTACCAGGTGATTGGTTTATGTCTGTAACCAGTACAGTACTGTAGTACCAGGTGATTGGTTTATGTCTGTAACCAGTACAGTACTGTAGTACCAGGTGATTGGTTTATGTCTGTAACCAGTACAGTACTGTAGGACCAGGTGATTGGTTTATGTCTGTAACCAGTACAGTACTGTAGTACCAGGTGATTGGTTTATGTCTGTAACCAGTACAGTACTATAAGACCAGGTGATTGGTTTATGTCTGTAACCAGTACAGTACTGTAGTACCAGGTGATTGGTTTATGTCTGTAACCAGTACAGTACTGTAGTACCAGGTGATTGGTTTATGTCTGTAACCAGTACAGTACTGTAGTACCAGGTGATTGGTTTATGTCTGTAACCAGTACAGTACTGTAGTACCAGGTGATTGGTTTATGTCTGTAACCAGTACAGTACTGTAGTACCAGGTGATTGGTTTATGTCTGTAACCCTGCAGTACTGTAGTACCAGGTGATTGGTTTATGTCTGTAACCAGTACAGTACTATAAGACCAGGTGATTGGTTTATGTCTGTAACCAGTACAGTACTGTAGTACCAGGTGATTGGTTTATGTCTGTAACCAGTACAGTACTGTAGTACCAGGTGATTGGTTTATGTCTGTAACCCTGCAGTACTGTAGTACCAGGTGATTGGTTTATGTCTGTAACCAGTACAGTACTGTAGTACCAGGTGATTGGTTTATGTCTGTAACCAGTACAGTACTGTGGGACCAGGTGATTGGTTTATGTCTATAACCAGTACAGTACTGTAGTACCAGGTGATTGGTTAATGTCTGTAACCAGTACATTACTGTAGTACCAGGTGATTGGTTAATGTCTGTAACCAGTACAGTACTGTGAGACCAGGTGATTGGTTTATGTCTGTAACCAGTACAGTACTATAAGACCAGGTGATTGGTTTATGTCTATAACCAGTACAGTACTATAAGACCAGGTGATTGGTTTATGTCTGTAACCAGTACAGTACTGTAGTACCAGGTGATTGGTTTATGTCTGTAACCCTGCAGTACTGTAGTACCAGGTGATTGGTTTATGTCTGTAACCAGTACAGTACTGTAGTACCAGGTGATTGGTTTATGTCTGTAATCAGTACAGTACTGTAGGACCAGGTGATTGGTTTATGTCTGTAACCAGTACAGTACTGTAGGACCAGGTGATTGGTTTATGTCTGTAACCAGTACAGTACTATAAGACCAGGTGATTGGTTTATGTCTGTAACCAGTACAGTACTGTAGGACCAGGTGATTGGTTTATGTCTGTAACCAGTACAGTACTGTAGTACCAGGTGATTGGTTTATGTCTGTAACCAGTACAGTACTGTAGTACCAGGTGATTGGTTTATGTCTGTAACCAGTACAGTACTGTAGGACCAGGTGATTGGTTTATGTCTGTAACCAGTACAGTACTATAAGACCAGGTGATTGGTTTATGTCTGTAACCAGTACAGTACTGTAGTACCAGGTGATTGGTTTATGTCTTTAACCAGTACAGTACTGTAGTACCAGGTGATTGGTTTATGTCTGTAACCAGTACAGTACTATAAGACCAGGTGATTGGTTTATGTCTGTAACCAGTACAGTACTGTAGTACCAGGTGATTGGTTTATGTCTGTAACCAGTACAGTACTGTAGTACCAGGTGATTGGTTTATGTCTGTAACCAGTACAGTACTGTAGGACCAGGTGATTGGTTTATGTCTGTAACCAGTACAGTACTGTAGTACCAGGTGATTGGTTTATGTCTGTAACCAGTACAGTACTGTAGGACCAGGTGATTGGTTTATGTCTGTAACCAGTACAGTACTATAAGACCAGGTGATTGCTTTATGTCTGTAACCAGTACAGTACTGTAGGACCAGGTGATTGGTTTATGTCTGTAACCCAGCAGTACTGTAGTACCAGGTGATTGGTTTATGTCTGTAACCAGTACAGTACTGTAGTACCAGGTGATTGGTTTATGTCTGTAACCAGTACAGTACTGTAGTACCAGGTGATTGGTTTATGTCTGTAACCAGTACAGTACTGTAGTACCAGGTGATTGGTTTATGTCTGTAACCAGTACAGTACTGTAGGACCAGGTGATTGGTTTATGTCTGTAACCAGTACAGTACTGTAGTACCAGGTGATTGGTTTATGTCTGTAACCAGTACAGTACTATAAGACCAGGTGATTGGTTTATGTCTGTAACCAGTACAGTACTGTAGTACCAGGTGATTGGTTTATGTCTGTAACCAGTACAGTACTGTAGTACCAGGTGATTGGTTTATGTCTGTAACCAGTACAGTACTGTAGTACCAGGTGATTGGTTTATGTCTGTAACCAGTACAGTACTGTAGTACCAGGTGATTGGTTTATGTCTGTAACCAGTACAGTACTGTAGTACCAGGTGATTGGTTTATGTCTGTAACCCTGCAGTACTGTAGTACCAGGTGATTGGTTTATGTCTGTAACCAGTACAGTACTATAAGACCAGGTGATTGGTTTATGTCTGTAACCAGTACAGTACTGTAGTACCAGGTGATTGGTTTATGTCTGTAACCAGTACAGTACTGTAGTACCAGGTGATTGGTTTATGTCTGTAACCCTGCAGTACTGTAGTACCAGGTGATTGGTTTATGTCTGTAACCAGTACAGTACTGTAGTACCAGGTGATTGGTTTATGTCTGTAACCAGTACAGTACTGTGGGACCAGGTGATTGGTTTATGTCTATAACCAGTACAGTACTGTAGTACCAGGTGATTGGTTAATGTCTGTAACCAGTACAGTACTGTAGTACCAGGTGATTGGTTAATGTCTGTAACCAGTACAGTACTGTGAGACCAGGTGATTGGTTTATGTCTGTAACCAGTACAGTACTATAAGACCAGGTGATTGGTTTATGTCTATAACCAGTACAGTACTGTAGTACCAGGTGATTGGTTTATGTCTGTAACCCTGCAGTACTGTAGTACCAGGTGATTGGTTTATGTCTGTAACCAGTACAGTACTGTAGTACCAGGTGATTGGTTTATGTCTGTAATCAGTACAGTACTGTAGGACCAGGTGATTGGTTTATGTCTGTAACCAGTACAGTACTGTAGGACCAGGTGATTGGTTTATGTCTGTAACCAGTACAGTACTATAAGACCAGGTGATTGGTTTATGTCTGTAACCAGTACAGTACTATAAGACCAGGTGATTGGTTTATGTCTGTAACCAGTACAGTACTGTAGGACCAGGTGATTGGTTTATGTCTGTAACCAGTACAGTACTGTAGTACCAGGTGATTGGTTTATGTCTGTAACCAGTACAGTACTGTAGTACCAGGTGATTGGTTTATGTCTGTAACCAGTACAGTACTGTAGGACCAGGTGATTGGTTTATGTCTGTAACCAGTACAGTACTATAAGACCAGGTGATTGGTTTATGTCTGTAACCAGTACAGTACTGTAGTACCAGGTGATTGGTTTATGTCTTTAACCAGTACAGTACTGTAGTACCAGGTGATTGGTTTATGTCTGTAACCAGTACAGTACTATAAGACCAGGTGATTGGTTTATGTCTGTAACCAGTACAGTACTGTAGTACCAGGTGATTGGTTTATGTCTGTAACCAGTACAGTACTGTAGTACCAGGTGATTGGTTTATGTCTGTAACCAGTACAGTACTGTAGGACCAGGTGATTGGTTTATGTCTGTAACCAGTACAGTACTGTAGTACCAGGTGATTGGTTTATGTCTGTAACCAGTACAGTACTGTAGGACCAGGTGATTGGTTTATGTCTGTAACCAGTACAGTACTATAAGACCAGGTGATTGCTTTATGTCTGTAACCAGTACAGTACTGTAGGACCAGGTGATTGGTTTATGTCTGTAACCAGTACAGTACTGTAGGACCAGGTGATTGGTTTATGTCTGT
This sequence comes from Oncorhynchus kisutch, assembly GCF_002021735.2. NCBI lineage: Eukaryota > Metazoa > Chordata > Actinopteri > Salmoniformes > Salmonidae > Oncorhynchus > Oncorhynchus kisutch. The sequence continues at coordinate 14,366,420 of NW_022261983.1, forward strand.
AACCAGTACAGTACTGTAGGACCAGGTGATTGGTTTATGTCTGTAACCAGTACAGTACTATAAGACCAGGTGATTGGTTTATGTCTGTAACCAGTACAGTACTGTAGGACCAGGTGATTGGTTTATGTCTGTAACCAGTACAGTACTGTAGTACCAGGTGATTGGTTTATGTCTGTAACCAGTACAGTACTATAAGACCAGGTGATTGGTTTATGTCTGTAACCAGTACAGTACTGTGGGACCAGGTGATTGGTTTATGTCTGTAACCAGTACAGTACTGTAGGACCAGGTGATTTTACTGGCCGGTTCAGGTCACATTGTCAGGAACAACTCTTACCCATAACAACTGGCCTCTGTGGCCAATGTGACAGAAAATAAATCCTCAAGAAATGGGCCCAAAACATCTGTGATTTGTTTCCTTAAAACCTGTGATTTGTTTCCTTAAAACCTGTGATTTGTTTCCTTAAAACCTGTGATTTGTTTTGATTGATTTGTATTTATTTTATGTTTGAGTTTGTTCATGTCCTGCAAATCAAATCAAACTTTATTTGTCACATGAGTCATATACAACATGTGTAGACCTTACCGTGAAACACTTATCTACAAGCCCCCCTTTAACCAACAGTGTAGACCTTACCGTGAAACACTTATCTACAAGCCCCCCTTTAACCAACAGTGTAGACCTTACCTACAAGCCCCACTTTAACCAACAGTGTAGACCTTACCGTGAAACACTTATCTACAAGCCCCCCTTTAACCAACAGTGTAGACCTTACCGTGAAACACTTATCTACAAGCCCCCCTTTAACCAACAGTGTAGACCTTACCGTGAAACACTTATCTACAAGCCCCCCTTTAACCAACAGTGTAGACCTTACCGTGAAACACTTATCTACAAGCCCCCCTTTAACCAACAGTGTAGACCTTACCGTGAAACACTTATCTACAAGCCCCCCTTTAACCAACAGTGTAGACCTTACCTACAAGCCCCCTTTAACCAACAGTGTAGACCTTACAGTGTAGACCTTACCTACAAGCCCCCCTTTAACCAACAGTGTAGACCTTACCTACAAGCCCCACTTTAACCAACAGTGTAGACCTTACCGTGAAACACTTATCTACAAGCCCCCCTTTAACCAACAGTGTAGACCTTACCGTGAAACACTTATCTACAAGCCCCCCTTTAACCAACAGTGTAGACCTTACCGTGAAACACTTATCTACAAGCCCCCCTTTAACCAACAGTGTAGACCTTACCGTGAAACACTTATCTACAAGCCCCCCTTTAACCAACAGTGTAGACCTTACCTACAAGCCCCCCTTTAACCAACAGTGTAGACCTTACCTACAAGCCCCCCTTTAACCAACAGTGTAGACCTTACCTACAAGCCCCCCTTTAACCAACAGTGTAGACCTTACCTACAAGCCCCCCTTTAACCAACAGTGTAGACCTTACAGTGTAGACCTTACCTACAAGCCCCCCTTTAACCAACAGTGTAGACCTTACCTACAAGCCCCCCTTTAACCAACAGTGTAGACCTTACAGTGTAGACCTTACCTACAAGCCCCCCTTTAACCAACAGTGTAGACCTTACCTACAAGCCCCCCCTTTAAACCAACAGTGTAGACCTTACCTACAAGCCCCCCTTTAACCAACAGTGTAGACCTTACCTACAAGCCCCCCTTTAACCAACAGTGTAGACCTTACCTACAAGCCCCCCTTTAACCAACAGTGCAGACCTTACCTACAAGCCCCCCTTTAACCAACAGTGTAGACCTTACCTACAAGCCCCCCTTTAACCAACAGTGTAGACCTTACCTACAAGCCCCCCTTTAACCAACAGTGTAGACCTTACCTACAAGCCCCCCTTTAACCAACAGTGTAGACCTTACCTACAAGCCCCCCTTTAACCAACAGTGTAGACCTTACCTACAAGCCCCCCTTTAACCAACAGTGCAGACCTTACCTACAAGCCCCCTTTAACCAACATTGTAGACCTTACCTACAAGCCCCCCTTTAACCAACAGTGTAGACCTTACAGTGCAGACCTTACCTACAAGCCCCCCTTTAACCAACATTGTAGACCTTACCTACAAAGCCCCCCTTTAACCAACAGTGCAGCTCTCAACGTTAATGTCTAGGGACAGGAACTCTCCTACAGTAGGGACCAAGGCCCGTATTCACAAAGCCTCTCGGAGTAGGTGTGCTGATCTACGATCAGTTCTCCCTTTGGCTCGTATAATCTTAATCATTATAATGTATAAAACTGATTCAAGATCAGTGCTCTTTATCTCTGAGACTCTTGAGACATACAGGCCCAGGACGTATCGTACAGCCGGGATGCCAGTTCGTACAGAACAACGAGACCTTGTTCCTTTCTTTGTTCCCTGCCTGCTTGGCAGTTATTCAGGGTCAGATAAACCGCTCCGTTTGAAACCCACTAAAGGGGAAAAGGTTGTCAATGTGCCATAGTGAAGACTGTTTTGTGGAACTAGCGTGTCAAATGGTGATGAGCTCTCTCTCTCTCTCTCTCTCTCTCTCTCTCTCTCTATCCCTGTCTCTCTCTCTGTCTCTCTCTAGCTCTGTCTCTCTCTCTCTCTATCCCTCTCTCTCTATCCCTCTCTCTCTATCCCTCTCTCTCTCTCTCTCTCTCTCTCTCTCTCTCTCTCTCTCTCTCTCTCTATCCCTGTCTCTCTCTCTGTCTCTCTCTCTCTCTGTCTCTCTCTCTCTCTATCCCTCTCTCTCTCTCTCTCTCTCTATCCCTCTCTCTCTCTCTCTCTCTCTCTCTCTCTCTCTCTCTCTCTCTCTCTCTCTCTCTCTCTCTCTCCCTCTCTCTCTCTCTCTCTCTCTCTCTCTCGCTAGAGAACCCAGACTACTTAAGTACGGGTGTGTCTCCAATGGCGACCCTATTACCTATATATGTCTCTATGTGTCCTGGTCCAAAGTTGTGCACTATATAGGATATAGGTGGCCATTTGGGATACATCCTGTCTCCTTTAAAGGCTCCCAAGAGGACATGCGGTCTTAATACGTTTTTAGGCTGTATCTTTTACCCTCTCTCTGTGTGTGTGTGTGTGTGTGTGTGTGTGTGTGTGTGTGTGTGTGTGTGTGTGTGTGTGTGTGTGTGTGTGTGTGTGTGTGTGTGTGTGTGTGTGAGTGAGAGAGAGAGAGAGAGTGTATATTTGTTAATTATCCCCCATCATGCTTCTGTGATTGTCTGAACTCTGATTAAGAAACAACTCTAAACAAACAAAGATCAAGCATTTAAATACAAATATGGAACTGTCTGTTTTTAATATCTGCTATAATGTTGCCAAAATAAACATCTTCATTAAACATGTGTATAAAGTGATTTAAAAATGTATTAATAAATAAACATTTGAAAGTATCAAACGACTACAGCTCTGTTTTATTGGTTGTGCTTGTGATGATGATGGACATGATGATGATGATGGACATGATGATGATGGTGATGATGGACATGATGATGATGATGATGGACATGATGATGATGGCCATGATGGTGATGATGATGCTGATGATGGTGATGATGATGATGGCCATGATGATGATGATGGTGATGATGATGATGGCCATGATGATGATGATGATGGTGATGATGATGATGGTGATGATGATGGCCATGATGATGGTCATCATGATGATGATGATGATGATGATGATGATGGTGGTGATGATGATGATGGTAATGATGATGATGATGGTCATGATGATGATGATGATGATGGCGATGTTGATGGTCATGATGGTGATGATGATGGCCATGATGATGATGATGGTGATGATGATGATGATGGTGTTGATGGCTATGGTGATGATGATGATGATGGTCATGATGATGATGATGAGGGTCATGATGATGATGCTGATGGTCATGATGATGATGATGATGATGATAATATTAATATAATAATCTGGTATTGCAGTATTGATTCTGGTTTTCACTCAACAGTACTGTAGTGCATTGTAGCATCCTATATATATATATATTAGATTACAGTAACCTCCCCCTGCTGGTAAATTATGGTAGTAAAAATATATGTGAAATATGAAACATTTAGCAAATAATATCTAATGTACATATTTTCTTTGACATATGACCCAGTGGTGCCTTTCTATGCTATTTGGTTTATAGTAAAAGTGTCCTGCTATGACACAGCTTTATGTTCAAACACTCGTTTTTGGATACTGTGGACTCAAGTGAGTAGCCTGAACTACAGCTTTATGGACACATATGTTTTGTATCAGCTCACTATATACAGTAATGTGTTATTATTTTATTTAACCATGGACATTTTTTTAAACCAAAATATCACTTAAATATAAACAAACATGAATCATTGTTAATTAATAGACGTTTTTCATAAGTCATAAACATCTATATTTTTTAAACACTTTTCACTATGACATCGGGGACTATTATTTTGAAATGTTACAATTTCGTGACCCGGAAGTGACTGGAGCAACTTTTTTCAAACTATTTTCGCGGCGCACTGTTTTGTATAATCGGGAGAACGTTAGATGATCTATGTTTAGCCTAAGGAAGGCGAAGGTAATTATGAATTTTTATTATTTTAGAAATATTCCCGTTGTATAATAAATAACGTTAAACAAAACCAATTTTATTTTGAAAGGAAATAATGTCACTAAATGGAAGTAGAAATGAAAGAGGACATGGAAAGAAAGGGACAACAAGAAGGAGACAATACTCCAGGGAGGCACTAGAGACAGCTGTAGAGAAAGTAAAATCTGGAATGAGCCTTAGAGAAGCTTCCCGTGAGTCAGGGATTCCTCACACCACTCTACAAGATCACAAAAATAACAAATATGCCTTCGCCCCTCACCCCAACCTGGCATTAACCACCGAGGAAGAGCACTCCCTAATCTGTTATGTCCTCTGGATGGCCGACCATGCGTTCCCTATCAGCAGGACTGTGGTGAAGGCTCTGGCTGTGGCCATTATCAAGGAGAGTGGTCGTAGCACCGTCGTCAATCTGGAAAGGGGACTGAGTGACAACTGGTGGTCTAGATTCAGGGCTCGCCACCCTGAGCTGAGCGCCAGGGTGGCCGACCCGCTCCACCGGGCCAGGGTACAGGGAGCTACTCCTGCCGCCATCAAGGGCTTCTTCGATGTCTACGAGCCTATCTTCGTCAGCCACGGCTTAGAACACAAGCCGCACCTCATCTTCAACTGCGACGAGATGGGGTTTTCGGACATGCTCAAGTCCAGGGAGAAAGTTCTCTGTCGAAAAGGCAGGGAACACATCTATCAACAACAACAGCAGCAGCACACCACTAGGGAACATATTACCGTGCGCTGCTGTGTGAGTGCAGCTGGTGAGAGTATCCCGCCCTTTATAATCTTCCACAAGTGCCTCCCCAGTACGACCTATGCCCTCGAGGGTCCACCGAAGGCCCTGTATGGTGTGTCCCCTAAAGGCTACATGGACGCAGAACTTTTCCTGAAGTGGCTGCTCTTATTCGTGAAGCACGCCCCAAAGGAGAGGCCCCTGGTGCTCGTAGTGGACCAGCATAAAACTCATCTGTCCAGGGAGGTGGTCAAATTTTGCCGGGAAAATCAGGTGGAGGTGGTCTGTCTGCCGGCGAATACCCAAGTGTTGCAGCCATTGGAAATCAGCGTCTTTGGCCCACTGAAGGCTGTGTTCAGCAGGAATGCTGCACGTCTAGGCCTGGTGCGGGGCGATCTTGTCATCGGCAAGAAGCACTTCTCCTCCATGCTGCGAGAGGCCTATCCCCAGGCGGTCACTAAGAAAAACATTATGGCTGGGTTCAAGAAGGCAGGGATTTTCCCACTCAACAGAGAGGCCTTTGACTCCTGCCAGCTGGTGAAGCTGGAGCCGACCACCCCCGACCCCAACGCAGCAACCTCAGAGGCCACTGCAGGAACCCCCGACCCCAAAGCAGCAGAGACCCCCGACCCTAACGCAGCAGAGACCCCCGTAACCCCAGCAACGACCACGTTTCTTGTCCCGGATGGCTGGTTTTCGACCTGCGGGCAGCGTGCCCTACCCACAAACCCTTTGGTGGCCGCAGGACTCGTCTCTCCAGACCCGACCAATGTCCTGGTGCCCCCAGTCTTCCAGACATCTAACCGGCAGAAAGTGAAGCGTCGACTCCTCCTGCCGGAGGAGTACAACAAACTCCTTCATCAACAGGAGGCTGGAGAGAAGGAGAAGCAGGAGAGGAAGAGGAAGAGGAAGAGGGAGGAGCTGCAGAGGACGAGAGAGAAGAGAGAGTCCGGCAGAAACAACAAAGTGAAAAGGAAATGTCAGGCTGAGGTATCAGAGCTTGACGGAGATGTGTCAGAGCACTGTGCACCAGTGTCAGAGGACGATGTCTGTTTGCAGCACCAATTACCTTGGGTTTTCAGTTTTCCATCTTTTGATAGCTTGCTCTAATCATATGAGAGATGATGGGAGAAAGAGGGGGGGGTAGAGGGAGGGAGAGAGAGGGGGGGTAGAGAGAGAGAGAGGGGGGTAGAGAGAGAGAGAGAGAGAGAGGGGGGGGGTAGAGGGAGGGAGAGGAGAGGGGGTAGAGAGAGAGGGGGGGTAGAGGGAGGGAGAGAGGGGGGAGTAGAGGGGGGGGGTAGAGGGAGGGAGAGAGAGGGGGGGGTAGAGGGAGGGAGAGAGAGGGGGGTAGAGGGAGGGAGAGAGAGGGGAGGGAGAGAGAGGGGGTAGAGGGAGGGAGAGAGGGGGGGGTAGAGGGGAGGGAGAGAGAGGGGGGTAGAGGAAGGGAGAGAGAGGGGGGGTAGAGGGAGGGAGAGAGAGGGGGTAGAGGGAGGAGAGAGGGGGGGGTAGAGGGAGGAGAGAGAGGGGGGGGTAGAGGGAGGGGAGAGAGAGGGGGGTAGAGGAGAGGGAGAGAGAGGGGGGTAGAGGGAGGGAGAGGGGGGTAGAGGAGGAGAAGAGAGGGGGGGGGGTAGAGAGAAGAGGAGGGGGGGGGAGGTAGAGAGAGAGGGGTAGAGGGGAGGGAGAGAGAGGGTTGTGTTTGTAGGAGAGAGGGAGAGAGAGGGGGGGGGGTAGAGAGAGAGAGGCGGCGGTAGAGGGAGGGAGAGAGAGGGGGGGTAGAGGGAGGAGAGGGGGGGGGTAGAGGGAGGGAGAGAGGGGGGGTAGAGGGAGAGAGGGGAGGGGTAGAGGCGAGGGAGAGAGAGAGAGAGAGGGGGGGTAGAGAGAGAGAAGAGGCGGGTTGAGGAGGGAGAGAGAGGGGAGAAGAGGGTGGGGGTTTAGTTTTATTTTTAGGTTTAGTTTTAGTTTGAGAGAGAAGAGGGCGTAGAGGGAGGGAGAGAGAAGGGGGGGGTAGAGAGAGAGAGGGGTTAGAGGGAGGGAGGGAGAGAGAGAGGGGTAGAGGGAGGAGGAGGAAAGAGAGGGGTTTAAGGGGAGGAGGCGAAAGTAGGGGGTTAAGGGAGGGAGAGAGAGAAAGAGAGGGGGTAGAGGGAGGGAGGGAGAAAGAGAGGGGGTTAAGGGAGGGAGAAAAAGAGAGGGGGTAGAGGGAGAGAGAAAGAGAGGGTGAGATGTTTCGTTGCCAGTGTTATTTATTTTAGCAGTAGGATCTGTTCTGTTTTTACCAGCTCCATGCTTCTGTGTTGTTGCATCAGTGATATTCTACTGAACTTTGATTAAACAAAAACAACAAATGTAACATTTAACAGAACAAAAAGGAACGGTCTGTTTTTGATGACCAGGGGTGTATTCATTATGCTGATTCTGTTGCAAAACATTTCTTAAACGGAAGCAGACGGAAACAAAACGGGGGAGAGACTTACCTGGATTTGTCCAATAGAAACTCCAAACTGTTACAAAACGTTCTGTTGTGCAGCAGAATTGGTGGAATGAATACACCCCTGTTTTAATGTTGCCAAAAGATAGCTCTTCACTGAACTTGTGATTTAAAAAAAGGGACCGTATTCGTGAACACTAATAAGTGCTAACCTTCATATATACACACTGAACAAAAATAATAAACTCAACATGTAAAGTGTTGGTCCCATGTTTCATAAGCCGAAATAAAAGATCCCAGAAATGTTCCATCCGCACAAAAAGCTTATTTCTCTCAATGTTTTGTGCACACATTTGTTTACCGTCCCTGTTAGTGAGCATTTCTCCTTTGCCAAGGTAATCCATCCACAGGCCCAGGTGTGGCATATCAAAAAGCTGATTAAACAGCATGATCATTACACAGGTGCACCTTGTGATGGGGACAATACAAGGCCACTCTAAAATGTGCAGATGTCTCAAGTTGAGGGAGCGTGCAATTGGCATGCTGACAGCAGGAATGTCCTGCAGAGTTGTTGCCAGAGAACTTAATGTTAATTTCTTTACCACCTTCAATGTTTTCGAGGATTTGGCAGTAGGTCCATCAGACCTCACAACCGCAGACCACGTTGTATGGCGTCATGTGAGCGAGCGGTTTACTGATGTCAACGATGTGAACAGAGTGCCCCGTGATGGAGGTGGGGTTATGGTATACAGGCATAAGCTATGGACAACGAACACAATTGCATTTTATCGATGGCAATTTGAATGCAGAAAAGTACAGTGACGAGATCCTGAGGCCCATTAGAGGTATCTGTGATCAACAGATGCATATCTGTATTCCCAGTCATGTGAAATCCATAGATTATGGCCTAATGAATTCATTTAAATTGACTGATTTCCTTATATGAACTATAACTCAGTAAAATCAGTTAAATTGTTGTATGTTGAGTTTATATATTTTCATTCAGTATCGTACTTATACGCTCTTGAAAACCCTTACTATCCGTAGGGTAAAATCTATACACTTTCTGCAGCAGTTTGAACAGATCCATACACTGTGTGTGTCTCCAGTAGACTAACTATCCCCAGTTATACTGACACACAGGTGCTCCATAATGACAAAGCAAAAACAGGGTTTTAGATATTTTTTGCAAGTGTATACAAATAAAAACTGGAAATATTACATTTCCATAAGAATGTATGGGGAGGCAGGGTAGCCTAGTGGTTAGAGCATTGGACTAGTAACTGAAAGGTTGCAACTGAAAGGTTGCAAGTTCAAATCCCCGAGCTGACAAGGTACAAAATCTGTCGTTCTGCCCCTGAACAGGCAGTTAACCCACTGTTCCTAGGCCGTCATTGAAAATAAGAATTTGTTCTTAACTGACTTTGCCTAGTAAAATAAAGGTTAAAAAAATATATATAAATATATATATATATATATATATAAAAAATGTAGACCCTTTACTCAGTGCTTTGTTGAAGCCCCTTTGGCATCAATAGCAGCCTAGAGTCTTATTGGGTATGATGCTACAAGTTTGGCACACCTGCATTTGGGGAGTTTCTCCCGTTCCTCTCTGGAGATCATGTCAAACTCTGTCAGACACCTATTTTCAGGTCGCTCCAGTGATATTCGATTGGGTTCAAGTCCGGGCCTCTCAAGAACATTCAGAGACTTGTCCCGAAGCCACTCCTGTGTTGTCTTGGCTGTGTGCTTAGGGTCGTTGTCCTGTTAGAAGGTGAACCTTCACCCCAGTCAGAGGTCCTGAGCTCTATGGAGCAGGTTTTTTATCAAGGATCTCTCTGTACTTTGGGCTGTTAATCTTTGCCTCGATCCTGACTAGTCTCCCAGTCCCTTCCGCTGAAAAACATCCCCACAGCATGATGCTGCCACCATGCTTCACCGTAGGGATGGTGGCAGGTTTCCTCCAGACGTGATGCTTGGCATTCAGTTTCAACAGACCAGAGTATCTTGTTTCTCACAGTCTGAGAGTCCTTTAGGAGCTTTATGACAAAGTCCAAGCAGACTGTCTTTTACTGAGGAGTGGCTTCTGTCTGGCTACTCTACCATAATGGCCTGATTGGTGGAGTGTTGCAGAGATGGTTGTTCTTCTAGAAGGTTCTCCCATCTCCACAGAGGAACTCTGGAGCTCTGTCAGAGTGATCATTGGGTTCTTGGTCATCTCCCTGACCAAGGCCCTTCTCCCCTGATTGCTCAGTTTGGCCGGGCAGCCAGCTCTAGGAAGAGTCTTAGTGGTTCCAAACTTCTTCAATTTAAGAATGATGGAGGGCACTGTGTTCTTGGGGACCTTCAATGCTAAAGAAATGTTTTGGTACCCTTCCCCAGATCTGTGCCTCGAATAATTCCTTTGACCTCATGGCTTGGTTTTTGCTCTGGCATTCACTGTCAACTGTGGGACCTTATATAGACAGGTGTGTTCCTTTCCAAATCCTGTCCAATCAACTGAATAACATAACAAAATATTAGAAAAAGTCAATGGGTTTGAATACTTTCTGAATGCACTGTATATAGGGATTAGGGTGACATTTCAGATGCTCACAGTCAACTAGACATGGGATTTTCCCTGGCTAATCAGGAATTCTTGGTTTTGAGGGAATAAGGCTGTCACGTAACAAAATGTGGAAAAAAGTGTAGGGGTCTGAATACTTCCCGAATGCCGGTGTATAGCTAACTAGTCGGCGGATACTAGGCTTTATATACTAGTCCAATATACTAGGCGTTATAACCATGTATGATTGTGGGTATTAAAATGTTTCATAACAGCGCCAAAGTTGGGTTTGTTCCAGCTAGTCATATTTTGATTTTAGGCAGTGACTTTTGCTCCACGGGGATTTAGATACAAGTTGCACTCCCATACCCCGGATGTGATTATTGTGTTTGTGTCGGCAGAGAAGGAGATGCCTCTGCCCGTACAGGTCTTTAACTTTCAGGTAAACTTGTGTTTTCAAAACTTGTTTTCAACAGTTTATATAACCGGGAACACGTTTGAATGACTATATTTTTTTGTTTAGATTGAGTTGATCTATTTGGTCCTCTAACAAAGTGTTTTCAACTAGAGTTAGCTAACAAGCTAATCTTGCTAGCTAATGTTACCTAAGAAGCTATGCTGGGGTCTCAACATCAAGTTAGTCCTTATTAGCTAATAAATTTAGCGTTAGGGCATATTGAACTAGGTTTATTATAGATTATAAATCTTCAATTTGTTTGATAGATATAGCTAACTAGTCGGCGGATTAAAAAAACAAACAAACAGGTGTAGCTAAATTAGTTATAGAAAATGTAAACAGACAGTTTGGCTCGTGTTGAGTCGTTACTGTAATTTGCTTATTTAAAAAGAAACCTGACTGCAGTTAGTAATTCCTTACTAGCATAGCTACATCTGTGTCAAACGTTAGCGTAGCCACCTAAAATGCAAGCCATTTAGCTAACTAAATAAACATGTAGTTAGCTAGAGAAGATTGCCATAGAGACAATTTAAGAATTGTTTCCATCACCCTGAAACCTTTCACCAACCCCTGCAGTTCAGTTTAGGCGCTGTTCATTTAGAGACAACGCATTAATTGACATCCCTTTTGTGCAAGAAGCAGGACTTCCATGTTTCTTAAATGTCTCAGACCTTGTTTCTTCCACCAATTCACATGTGTGACCCACCTTGTTTGTACAGCAACAAATATACACTACATCACCAAAAGTATGTGGACACCTCTTCAAATTAGTGGATTCTGCTATTTCAGCCACACTCGTTGCTGACGGGTGTATAAAATCGAGCACACAGCCATGCAATCTCTATTAAATAAAATCCATGCAATCTCCATAGACAAACATTGGCAGTAGAATGGCCGTACTGAAGAGATTAGTGACTTTCAAAATGGCACCGTCACAAGATGCCACTATTCCAACAAGTCCGTTTGTAAAATTTCTACCCTGCTAGAGCTCGCCCTGGACAAATGTAAGTGCTGATATTGTGAAGTCAAAATGTCTAGGAGCAACAACTGCTCAGCCGTGAAGTGGTAGGCCTCACAAGATCACAGACTGGGACCACTGAAGCGCTACTGAGTTCCAAACTGCCTCTGGAAGCAACGTCGGCACAAGAACTGTTCGTCGGAAGCTTCATGGGCTCTCGAGTGGCGCAGTGGTCTAAGGCACTGCATCTTGGTGCTAGAGGTGTCACTACAGACCCTGGTTTGTTTCCAGGCTGTATCACAACCGGCCAAGTCCCATAGGGCGGCGCACAATTGGCCCAGCGTCGTTCGGGTTTGGCTGGTGTAGGCTGTCATTGTAAATAAGAATTTGTTCGTAACAGACTTGCCTGGTTAAATAAAGGTTACATTCTTAAAAAATCTATGGGTTTCCATGGTGACGCTTGGCATTGTGATCTTGGTGTGCGACTGCTCGGCCATGGAAACCCATTAAAATGTTTTGTTGAGTGTAAAGCTCACATACATTGGAATCTGGAGCAATGGAAACGTGTTCTCTGGAGTGATGAATCACACTTCACCTTCTGGCCGTCCAACTGGGTTTGGTGGATGCAAGGAGAATGTCACCTGTCCCAAAGCATAGTGCCAACTGTAAAGTTTGGTGGATAAAGAATAATGGTCTGGGGCTGTTTTTTATGGTTCGGGCTAGGCCCCTTAGTTACAGTGAAGGGAAATGTTTACGCAGTATAGATTATTTTTCTGTGGCAACAGTTTGGGAAGGCCCTTTCCTGTTTCAGCATGACAATGCCCCCGTGCACCAAGCGAGGTCCATACAGAAACAGCAAGTCCCCGCAGCAATGTTCCAACATCTAGTGGAAAGCCTTCCCAGAAGAGTGGAGGCTGTTATAGCAGCAATGTTCCAACATCTAGTGGAAAGCCTTCCCAGAAGAGTGGAGGCTGTTATAGCAGCAATGTTCCAACATCTAGTGGAAAGCCTTCCCAGAAGAGTGGAGGCTGTTATAGCAGCAATGTTCCAACATCTAGTGGAAAGCCTTCCCAGAAGAGTGGGAAACAAGTCAATAACACAGTATAATTTTTTTAAAGAGTCTATATACATTGTGTGCAAAAGGCATGAGGAGGTAGGTGATTACTTACAATACACAACCCCAAATAACATCCAGCTAATGTGGTGAGAGTTCTGGCTAACTGACATGACTTATCATGCGAAGTGCTTTAAGTCATCAAGGACAGAAATCACTCTTCCCCCCCCCCCCCCCCCCTTCCTTCCCTGCATCTCCCCCTCTCCCTCCACCCCCCCACCCCCCTTCCTTCCCTGCATCTCCCCCCTCTCCCGCCTTCCCTGCATCTCCCCCCTCTCCCGCCTCCCCTCCACCCCCCCACCCCCCTTCCTTCCCTGCATCTCCCCCCTCTCCCGCCTTCCCTGCATCTCCCGCCTTCCCTGCTTCTCCCCCTCTCCTGCCTCCCCTCCATCCCCCCCCTTCCTTCCCTGCATCTCCCTCTCTCCTGCCTCCCCTCCTTCTCCCGCCTCCCTTCCATCTCCCCCTCTCCTGCCTCCCCTCCATCTCCCCCTCTCCTGCCTCCCCTCCACCCCCCCCTTCCTTCCCTCCATCTCCCCCTCTCCCGCCTCCCCTCCATCTCCCCCCTCTCCCGCCTCCCCTCCCTCCTCCAGGACAGCTCAGTGTCAGGGCTGGAGGTTTCTGCAGGGGCAGAACAAGCTCAGGCTCAGGACAGCGAAAGAGACAGGGACATGGCCAGAGACAGGGACAAGAGTAGGCCTAGTTTGGCCCAGACCTCGGCCTCAGAGCTTCCCTGTACCTCCCATAGCAGCAGCAGACCCAATCAGCTGTCACCGTTCACTGCAGGGGACTACGTCCTCAGCTCTAGCCTCTCAGCATGCTCCCTGCTCCCAGAGGTAGGACCACCAGAGCAGACAGAGCGAAGCTCTGATATATGGAGTTGTTTTAAGGTCATTACCAAGGATCATTTTGCTATTTCATATTGAATTTTAAGACCCCTTGAAGTATAAAATAAAATCGAACACGTGTTTTTTTGATAAATAATTTTTGTCCTTACTGCTATTAGGGCGGCAGGTAGCCTAGTGGTTAGAGGGGCGGCAGGTAGCCTAGTGGTTAGAGGGGCGGCGGGTAGCCTAGTGTTTAGAGGGGCGGCGGGTAGCCTAGTGTTTAGAGGGGCGGCGGGTAGCCTAGTGTTTAGAGGGCGGCGGGTAGCCTAGTGGTTAGAGGGGCGGCAGGTAGCCTAGTGGTTAGAGGGGCGGCGGGTAGCCTAGTGTTTAGAGGGGCGGCGGGTAGCCTAGTGTTTAGAGGGGCGGCGGGTAGCCTAGTGTTTAGAGGGGCGGCGGGTAGCCTAGTGTTTAGAGGGGCGGCGGGTAGCCTAGTGTTTAGAGGGGCGGCGGGTAGCCTAGTGTTTAGAGGGGCGGCGGGTAGCCTAGTGTTTAGAGGGGCGGCGGGTAGCCTAGTGTTTAGAGGGGCGGCGGGTAGCCTAGTGTTTAGAGGGGCGGCGGGTAGCCTAGTGTTTAGAGGTGCGGCGGGTAGCCTAGTGGTTAGAGCAGGTAGCCTAGTGGTTAGAGCAGGTAGCCTAGTGGTTAGAGCAGGTAGCCTAGTGGTTAGAGCGTTGGGCCAGTAACCAAAAGGTTGCTGGATCGAATCCCCGAGCTAGGTAAAAATCTGTTCTGCCCCTGAACAAGGCAGTTAACCCACTGTTCCTAGACCAGTTAACCCACTGTTCCTAGACCAGTTAACCCACTGTTCCTAGACCAGTTAACCCACTGTTCCCAGGCCATCATAGAAAATAAGAATTTGTTCTTAACTGACTTTCCTAGTTAAATAAAGGTTTTTATAAAATTGGCCCATACAAACACAGAATATCATTCACTACATGGAACAATGGATAGTCCCCCACAAAACAATCAAAAGACAGTTTGTTCTGAAGTGTCTGCCCTATAAGAGAGATCAGGTAGCCTAGTGGTTAGAGCAGGTAGCCTAGTGGTTAGAGCAGGTAGCCTAGTGGTTAGAGCAGGTAGCCTAGTGGTTAGAACAGGTAGCCTAGTGGTTAGAACAGGTAGCCTAGTGGTTAGAGCAGGTAGCCTAGTGGTTAGATCAGGTAGCCTAGTGGTTAGAACAGGTAGCCTAGTGGTTAGAACAGGTAGCCTAGTGGTTAGAACAGGTAGCCTAGTGGTTAGAACAGGTAGCCTAGTGGTTAGATCAGGTAGCCTAGTGGTTAGATTAGGTAGCCTAGTGGTTAGATTAGGTAGCCTAGTGGTTAGATTAGGTAGCCTAGTGGTTAGAGCAGGTAGCCTAGTGGTTAGAGCAGGTAGCCTAGTGGTTAGAGCAGGTAGCCTAGTGGTTAGAACAGGTAGCCTAGTGGTTAGAACAGGTAGCCTAGTGGTTAGATCAGGTAGCCTAGTGGTTAGAGCAGGTAGCCTAGTGGTTAGAACAGGTAGCCTAGTGGTTAGATCAGGTAGCCTAGTGGTTAGATCAGGTAGCCTAGTGGTTAGAGCAGGTAGCCTAGTGGTTAGAGCAGGTAGCCTAGTGGTTAGAACAGGTAGCCTAGTGGTTAGAACAGGTAGCCTAGTGGTTAGATCAGGTAGTCTAGTCTGATATATGGAGTTGTTTTAAGGTCATTACCAAGGATCATTTTGCTATTTCGTATGGAATTTTAAGACCCCTTGAAGTATAAAATAAAATCGAACACGTTTTTTTGATAAATCATTTTTGTCCTTACTGCTATTAGGGCGGCAGGTAGCCTAGTGGTTAGAGGGGCGGCAGGTAGCCTAGTGGTTAGAGGGGCGGCGGGTAGCCTAGTGGTTAGAGGGGCGGCGGGTCTAGGGGGTCATATTAGTGTCTAGGCCAAACTGTTCAGACACTACAGACAGTTGGCAGATCGGCTGTACTGACTCAAGTAGCTTGTCGTGGTCATAGATCAAAATGGAGAACACCGTCATGTTTGTGAGGGTCTCATCGTTCCATTGAAGGGTCAGTCGTTTGTAGGCTGTTCGGACGCTACAGAAGTGAGAAGACCGATTGGGATGTCTCCTGGTCTGACAAACACCGCTCTAGCTTAAATGGATGGATTTCTATGGGGCTTTTTTAAAATGCTAATTCGATTTCAGTAGGTGCCCGGACATTGACCTTAGTGGGTTAACCTCTAAAAGTCTCTCTCTCTCTCCCCCGCTCGCTCCCTCTCCATCTCACCTTCTCTCTCCCCCTCCCTTCCATCCCTCTCTCTCTCCATCTCCCCCGCTCTCTCTCTCCATCTCCCCCGCTCTCTCTCTCCATCTCCCTCGCTCTCTCTCTCCATCTCCCTCGCTCTCTCTCTCCATCTCCCTCGCTCTCTCTCTCCATCTCCCTCGCTCTCTCTCTCCATCTCCCTCGCTCTCTCTCTCCATCTCCCTCGCTCTCTCTCTCCATCTCCCTCGCTCTCTCTCTCCATCTCCCTCGCTCTCTCTCTCCATCTCCCTCGCTCTCTCTCTCCATCTCCCTCGCTCTCTCTCTCCATCTCCCACGCTCACTCTCTCCTCTCTCCTCCCTCTCTCTCCTCCAGGGGGCTGTTGAGCCGATGCAGATCGATGCTGACCCCCAGGAAGACCAGCAGAATGCTCCAGACACCAACTATGTGGTGGAAAACCCCACACTGGTACGTTACTATAGCACTAAACTAGCACTGGTACGTTACTATAGCACTAAACTAGCACTGGTACGTTACTATAGCACTAAGCTAGCACTGGTACGTTACTATAGCACTAAGCTAGCACTGGTACGTTACTATAGCACTAAGCTAGCACTGGTACGTTACTATAGCACTAAGCTAGCACTGGTACGTTACTATAGCACTAAGCTAGCACTGGTACGTTACTATAGCACTAAGCTAGCACTGGTACGTTACTATAGCACTAAGCTAGCACTGGTACGTTACTATAGCACTAAGCTAGCACTGGTACGTTACTATAGCACTAAGCTAGCACTGGTACGTTACTATAGCACCAAGCTAGCACTGGTACGTTACTATAGCACTAAGCTAGCACTGGTACGTTACTATAGCACTTAAGCTAGCACTGGTACGTTACTATAGCACTAAGCTAGCACTGGTACGTTACTATAGCACTAAGCTAGCACTGGTACGTTACTATAGCACTAAGCTAGCACTGGTACGTTACTATAGCACTAAGCTAGCACTGGTACGTTACTATAGCACTAGGCTAGCACTGGTACGTTACTATAGCGCTAAGCTAGCACTGGTACGTTACTATAGCGCTAAGCTAGCACTGGTACGTTACTATAGCACTAAGCTAGCACTGGTACGTTACTATAGCACTAAGCTAGCACTGGTACGTTACTATAGCACTAAGCTAGCACTGGTACGTTACTATAGCACTAAGCTAGCACTGGTACGTTACTATAGCACTAAGCTAGAACTGGTACGTTACTATAGCACTAAGCTAGCATTGGTACGTTACTATAGCACTAAGCTAGCCTGGTACGTTACTATAGCACTAAGCTAGCACTGGTACGTTACTATAGCACTAAGCTAGCACTGGTACGTTACTATAGCACTAAGCTAGCACTGGTACGTTACTATAGCACTAAGCTAGCCTGGGACGTTACTATAGCACTAAGCTAGCACTGGGACGTTACTATAGCACTAAGCTAGCACTGGTACGTTACTATAGCACTAAGCTAGCACTGGTACGTTACTATAGCACTAAGCTAGCACTGGTACGTTACTATAGCACTAGGCTAGCACTGGTACGTTACTATAGCACTAAGCTAGCACTGGTACGTTACTATAGCACTAAGCTAGAACTGGTACGTTACTATAGCACTAAGCTAGCATTGGTACGTTACTATAGCACTAAGCTAGCCTGGTACGTTACTATAGCACTAAGCTAGCACTGGTACGTTACTATAGCACTAAGCTAGCACTGGTACGTTACTATAGCACTAAGCTAGCACTGGTACGTTACTATAGCACTAAGCTAGCCTGGGACGTTACTATAGCACTAAGCTAGCACTGGGACGTTACTATAGCACTAAGCTAGCACTGGTACGTTACTATAGCACTAAGCTAGCACTGGTACGTTACTATAGCACTAAGCTAGCACTGGTACGTTACTATAGCACTAAGCTAGCACTGGTACGTTACTATAGCACTAGGCTAGCACTGGTACGTTACTATAGCACTAAGCTAGCACTGGTACGTTACTATAGCACTAAGCTAGCCTGGGACGTTACTATAGCACTAAGCTAGCACTGGTACGTTACTATAGCACTAAGCTAGCCTGGGACGTTACTATAGCACTAAGCTAGCACTGGTACGTTACTATAGCACTAAGCTAGCCTGGGACGTTACTATAGCACTAAGCTAGCACTGGTACGTTACTATAGCACTAAGCTAGCCTGGTACGTTACTATAGCACTAAGCTAGCCCGGGACGTTACTATAGCACTAAGCTAGCACTGGTACGTTACTATAGCACTAAGCTAGCACTGGTACATTACTATAGCACTAAGCTAGCCTGGTATGTTACTATAGCACTAAGCTAGCACTGGTACGTTACTATAGCACTAAGCTAGCACTGGTACGTTACTATAGCACTAAGCTAGCCTGGTACGTTACTATAGCACTAAGCTAGCACTGGGACGTTACTGACTGTATCTTCCTTAGCTTTGTAGTTCTTCTATATTCTATGCTGAACACTGAACTAAATGAAGTCAGTCTGTCACATGGTGGTCAACTCCTATCATGTGTTATCTTTTCACTGTTTTGTCTCTTTCTCTCTCTCACTCTCTCAACCTCTGTCTCTGTCTCTCTCGCTCTGTTTTTCTCTCAATCTCACTGCCTCTCGCTCTCTGTTTCTCTGTTTTTCTCTTTTGTCTCCCTGTCGTTCATCTGTCCTGGTCTCCCTGTCTTTCATCTCTCCTGGTCTCCCTGTCTTTCCTCTCTCCTGGTCTCCCTGTCTTTCATCTCTCCTGGTCTCCCTGTCTCTCCTGGTCTCCCTGTCTCTCCTGGTCTCCTGGTCTTTCATCTCTCCTGGTCTTTCATCTCTCCTGGTCTCCCTGTCTCTCCTGGTCTCCCTGTCTTTCCTCTCTCCTGGTCTCCCTGTCTCTCCTGGTCTCCCTGTCTTTCATCTCTCCTGGTCTCCCTCTCTAGGACCTGGAGCAGTTTGCATCCAGCTACAGCGGTCTGATGCGTATTGAGAGACTGCAGTTCATAGCACAACATTGTCCCCAGCTCCGTGCCGAGGCCCTGAAGATGGTCCTGTCCTTCGTCCAGAGGACCTTCAACGTAGACGTGTACGAGGAGATCCACCGCAGACTCAGCGACGCCAAGCGGTGAGGAGACAGAGTGTATGTGTGTGTGTGTGAGAGAGAGTGTAGTGTGTGTGTGTGTGTGTGTGTGTGTGTGTGAGTGTGAAGCGGGGCCTATAAGGTACAAAAGTGTGTGTGAGAGAGAGTGTAGTGTGTGTGAGAGTGAAGTGGAGCCTATATAAGGTACACAAGTGTGTGTGAGAGAGAGAGAGTTGTGTGTGTGTGTGTGTGAGAGTGAAGTGGAGCCTATAAAAGGTACACAAGTGTGTGTGAGAGAGAGAGAGTAGTGTGTGTGAGCGTGAAGTGGAGCCTATATAAGGTACAAAAGTGTGTGTGTGAGAGAGTGTAGTGTGTGAGAGTGAAGTGGAGCCTATATAAGGTACAAACGTGTGTGTGTGAGAGAGTGTAGTGTGTGTGTGTGTGTGAGCGTGAAGTGGAGCCTATATAAGGTACACAAGTGTGTGTGTGTGTGTGTGTGTGTGTGAGAGAGAGTGTAGTGTGTGTGTGTGAGTGAAGTGGAGCCTATATAAGGTACACAAGTGTGTGTGTGTGTGTGTGAGAGAGAGAGTGTAGTGTGTGTGAGAGTGAAGTGGAGCCTATATAAGGTACAAAAGTGTGTGTGTGAGAGAGAGAGAGTGTTGTGTGTGTGTGTGTGAGAGTGAAGCGGAGCCTATATAAGGTACAAAAGAGTGTGTGTGTGAGAGTGAAGTGGAGTGTGCATACGACCCTAACATCTCTGTCTATTCCCAGACAGGCGCAGGGTGTCCCTGACGCGGTGCCTGATGGGCCGGCGGAGGCCCCTCTCCTGGACACAGCCTGGGCAGAGAGCACCAGGAAAAAGGCCCTTCTCAAACTGGAGAAGCTGGACACTGACCTCAAGAACTACAAGGGAAACTCCATCAAGAGAGCATCAGGTAACTAGCTACGGGGGGGAAACTCAAGTCGACATTGTTTTCACTGTATTACATGTGTGTCACAAGCAGTGGAGATGGAACTCGACTGTGTTTACAAGCAGTGGAGATGGAACTCGACTGTGTCACAAGCAGTGGAGATGGAACTCGACTGTGTTACATGTGGGTCACAAGCAGTGGAGATGGAACTCGGCTGTGTTTACAAGCAGTGGAGATGGAACTCGACTGTGTTACATGTGTGTCACAAGCAGTGGAGATGGAACTCGACTGTGTCACAAGCAGTGGAGATGGAACTCGACTGTGTTACATGTGGGTCACAAGCAGTGGAGATGGAACTCGACTGTGTCACAAGCAGTGGAGATGGAACTCGGCTGTGTTTACAAGCAGTGGAGATGGAACTCGACTGTGTTTACAAGCAGTGGAGATGGAACTCGGCTGTGTTTACAAGCGGTGGAGATGGAACTCGGCTGTGTTTACAAGCAGTGGAGATGGAACTCGACTGTGTTACAAGCAGTGGAGATGGAACTCGACTGTGTTACAAGCAGTGGAGATGGAACTCGACTGTGTTTACAAGCAGTGGAGATGGAACTCGACTGTGTTACAAGCAGTGGAGATGGAACTCGACTGTGTTTACAAGCAGTGGAGATGGAACTCGACTGTGTTACAAGCAGTGGAGATGGAACTCGACTGTGTCACAAGCAGTGGAGATGGAACTCGACTGTGTCACAAGCAGTGGAGATGGAACTCGACTGTGTTTACAAGCAGTGGAGATGGAGCTCGACTGTGTTTACAAGCAGTGGAGATGGAGCTCGGCTGTGTTTACAAGCAGTGGAGATGGAGCTCGGCTGTGTTTACAAGCAGTGGAGATGGAACTCGGCTGTGTCACAAGCAGTGGAGATGGAACTCGACTGTGTTTACAAGCAGTGGAGATGGATTTCCACTGTGTTTACAAGCAGTGGAGATGGAACTCGACTGTGTCACAAGCAGTGGAGATGGAACTCGGACATCATGCATGGCTAGAACCTAGGGCATCTGCTGGGTTTACACAGACCCAGTGATTTCGGCTCCATGAGAGGGAACGTCGTCTTTCCTTCCGGTTCTCTGCTGTCCATGACTGGAACCAACTGCAAAAATCTCTGAAGCTGGAGACTCACATCTCCCTCACTAGCTTTAAGCACCAGCTGTCAGAGCAGCTCACAGATCACTGCACCTGTACATAGCCCATCTGTAAACAGCCTGTCTATCTACCTCATCCCCATACTGGTATTTATTTATTTATCTTGCTCCTTTGCACCCCAGTATCTCTACCTGCACATTCATCTTCTGCACATCTATCACTCCAGTGTTTAATTGCTATATTGTAATTACTTCGCCACCATGGCCTATTTTTTTCCTAATCTTACCTCATTTGCACTCACTGTATATAGACTTTTGGTTTTCTTTTGTTCTACTGTATTATTGACTATGTTTTGGTTATTCCATGTGTAACTGTGTTGTATGTGTCGATTTGCTTTGCTTTATCTTGGCCAGGTCGCAGTTGCAAATGAGAACTTGTTCTCAACTAGCCTACCTGGTTAAATAAAGGCCCTCCCTCCCCCGTCTCCTCCTCCCCCCCCCCTCTCAACCTCCCCTCCTCCCCCTCCTCCTCCCTCTCTCCTCCTCCTCCCCTTCTCTCCTCCCTTCTCTCCTCCTCCCCCTCTCTCTCCTCCCTCTCCCTCTCTCTCTGTCTGTTCAGGCGGGGTCATGATGACCTTGGGGACCACTATTTAGACTGTGGAGATCTCAGCAACGCCCTGAAGTGTTACAGCCGAGCCCGAGACTACTGCACTAGTGCCAAGCATGTCATCAACATGTGTCTGAACGTCATCAAGGTACTATGACATCATCAACATGTGTCTGAACGTCATCAAGGTACTATGACATCATCAACATGTGTCTGAACGTCAAGGTACTATGACATCATCAACATGTGTCTGAACGTCATCAAGGTACTATGACATCATCAACGTGTCTGAACGTCATCAAGGTACTATGACATCATCAACATGTGTCTGAATGTCATCAAGGTACTATGACATCATCAACATGTGTCAATGTCGTCAAGGTACTATGACATCATCAACATGTGTCTGAATGTCATCAAGGTACTATGACATCATCAACATGTGTCTGAATGTCATCAAGGTACTATGACATCATCAACATGTGTCTGAATGTCATCAAGGTACTATGACATCATCAACATGTGTCTGAATGTCATCAAGGTACTATGACATCATCAACATGGTGCCTGAATGTCATCAAGGTACTATGACATCATCAACATGGTGCCTGAATGTCATCAAGGTACTATGACATCATCAACACGGTGCCTGAATGTCATCAAGGTACTATGACATCATCAACACGGTGTCTGAACGTCATCAAGGTACTATGACATCATCAACACGGTGTCTGAATGTCATCAAGGTACTATGACATCATCAACACGGTGCCGGAATGTCATCAAGGTACTATGACATCATCAACACGGTGCCTGAATGTCATCAAGGTACTATGACATCATCAACATGGTGCCTCCGAAAGTCATCAAGGTACTATGACATCATCAACATGGTGTCTGAATGTCATCAAGGTACTATGACATCATCAACACGGTGCCTCCGAAATGAATGTTTATGAATGTTCATGTCAACTTTTATCGTCAAGTTGTGTCTTCACTTGGTCAAGTCTATAAACGTGGCTTGTCTTGACCTAACATCCTTGGAAGGTTTCTCAAACCTTTTCTCTCCTCTGTCTCTCTCCCTCTCTGTGTATTTCTCTCTCCTGTCTGTCTCTCTGTGTCTCTCTCTCTCGCTAGGTTAGCGTTTACCTCCAGAACTGGTCCCATGTACTTAGCTACGTCAGCAAGGCAGAATCCACTCCAGAGATAGCTGAGGTTAGTACTGAATGACATGAAATATAACCTTTCCATCGTACCTTCCTAGTGAGAGAAACTTGTAAAATCAAGCAGTATGAGAATTTGTTCAATAGATGTTCTCCTTTTTAAATTGTGTGTGTGTGTGTGTGTGTGTGTATATAGTAGACTCTAATATAGCCTTCACACTGAGAGAAAATCACTGACTTACCTCCCGCTTGTTCTTCTAGCAACGAGGAGAGAGAGACGGTCAGAACCAATCTGTCCTCACCAAACTAAAATGTGCTGCGGGTAAGACCTCATACTGTACTGTTAGGAGGACCACTGAAGTCTACAGCTAAGACATTATACTGTTAGGAAGACCACTGAAGTCTACAGCTAAGACCTCATACTGTACTGTTAGGAGGACCACTGAAGTCTACAGCTAAGACATTATACTGTACTGTTAGGAGGACCACTGAAGTCTACAGCTAAGACATTATACTGTACTGTTAGGAGGACCACTGAAGTCTACAGCTAAGACATTATACTGTACTGTTAGGAGGACCACTGAAGTCTACAGCTAAGACATTATACTGTACTGTTAGGAGGACCACTGAAGTCTACAGCTAAGACATTGTACTGTTAGGAAGACCACTGAAGTCTACAGCTAAGACATTGTACTGTTAGGAGGACCACTGAAGTCTACAGCTAAGACATTATACTGTTAGGAGGACCACTGAAGTCTACAGCTAAGACATTGTACTGTTAGGAAGACCACTGAAGTCTACAGCTAAGACATTATACTGTACTGTCAGGAGGACCACTGAAGTCTACAGCTAAGACATTGTACTGTTAGGAGGACCACTGAAGTCTACAGCTAAGACATTATACTGTTAAGAGGACCACTGAAGTCTACAGCTAAGACATTGTACTGTTAGGAGGACCACTGAAGTCTACAGCTAAGACATTGTACTGTTAGGAGGACCACTGAAGTCTACAGCTAAGACATTGTACTGTTAGGAGGACCACAGCTAAGACCTCATACTGTACTGTTAGGAGGACCACTGAAGTCTACAGCTAAGACATTATACTGTACTGTTAGGAGGACCACTGAAGTCTACAGCTAAGACATTATACTGTACTGTTAGGAGGACCACTGAAGTCTACAGCTAAGACATTATACTGTACTGTTAGGAGGACCACTGAAGTCTACAGCTAAGACATTGTACTGTTAGGAAGACCACTGAAGTCTACAGCTAAGACATTGTACTGTTAGGAGGACCACTGAAGTCTACAGCTAAGACATTATACTGTACTGTTAGGAGGACCACTGAAGTCTACAGCTAAGACATTATACTGTACTGTCAGGAGGACCACTGAAGTCTACAGCTAAGACATTATACTGTACTGTTAGGACGACCACTGAAGTCTACAGCTAAGACATTATACTGTTAGGAGGACCACTGAAGTCTACAGCTAAGACATTATACTGTTAGGAGGACCGCTGAAGTCTACAGCTAAGACATTATACTGTTAGGAGGACCACTGAAGTCTACAGCTAAGACATTATACTGTACTGTTAGGAGGACCACTGAAGTCTACAGCTAAGACATTATACTGTACTGTTAGGAGGACCACTGAAGTCTACAGCTAAGACATTATACTGTACTGTTAGGAGGACCACTGAAGTCTACAGCTAAGACATTATACTGTACTGTTAGGAGGACCACTGAAGTCTACAGCTAAGACATTGTACTGTTAGGAAGACCACTGAAGTCTACAGCTAAGACATTGTACTGTTAGGAGGACCACTGAAGTCTACAGCTAAGACATTGTACTGTTAGGAAGACCACTGAAGTCTACAGCTAAGACATTATACTGTACTGTCAGGAGGACCACTGAAGTCTACAGCTAAGACATTGTACTGTTAGGAGGACCACTGAAGTCTACAGCTAAGACATACTGTTAAGAGGACCACTGAAGTCTACAGCTAAGACATTGTACTGTTAGGAGGACCACTGAAGTCTACAGCTAAGACATTGTACTGTTAGGAGGACCACTGAAGTCTACAGCTAAGACATTGTACTGTTAGGAGGACCACAGCTAAGACCTCATACTGTACTGTTAGGAGGACCACTGAAGTCTACAGCTAAGACATTATACTGTACTGTTAGGAGGACCACTGAAGTCTACAGCTAAGACATTATACTGTACTGTTAGGACGACCACTGAAGTCTTAGGTCATAATAGGTAATAAAACCTATTTTTAAATTGTGAGTTGCGCTTTCAAATGTTTCTCTTGACCCCACCCCCTCCAGGTTTGGCAGAGCTGGCCTCTAGAAAGTACAAACCGGCCGCTAAGTGCTTCCTCCAGGCTTCATTTGACCACTGCGACTTCCCAGAGGTCAGATATCAATATATCCCTCTATCGCTGACCCCAACTCACTTGACCCCGCCCCCAACTCACTTGACCCCGCCCCCAACTCGCCTGACCCTGCTTCCAACTCGCCTGACCCTGCTTCCAACTCGCCTGACCCTGCTTCCAACTCGCCTGACCCTGCTTCCAACTCACCTGACCCTGCTTCCAACTCACCTGACCCTGCTTCCAACTCACCTGACCCTGCTTCCAACTCACCTGACCCTGCTTCCAACTCACCTGACCCTGCTTCCAACTCACCTGACCCTGCTTCCAACTCACCTGACCCTGCTTCCAACTCACCTGACCCTGCTTCCAACTCACCTGACCCTGCTTCCAACTCACCTGACCCGCCCCCCAACTCACTTGACCCCGCCCCCAATTTACAGGACCCTGCCCCCAACTCGCCTGCCCCTGCCCCCAACTCGCCTGACCCTGCCCCCAACTCGCCTGACCCCGCCCCCGCCCCCAACTCACCTGACCCTGCCCCCCCCAACTCTACCATATCTGGTCTGAGCCATGATGTTGCTGTGTACATGGAGTGTTTTAGGATTGAGGAGTTGTAACCTGTTGTGGACCCCCTCTCCAGCTCCTGTCCCCCAGTAATGTAGCGGTGTATGGAGGGATGTGTGCCCTGGCCACCTTCGACAGACAGGAACTACAGAAGAACATCATCTCAAGCAGGTAGGCTCCCTACGCAGTGTGCACCACACTTAGTCGTCCCCTCCTAAGAAGTACACTTCAGGAAAATGCTAACTGTTGTTAATTGAAGAGCTTCATTGTTCTCTCCAAGTTAATTGAAGAGCTTCATTGTTCTCTCCATGTTAATTGAAGAGCTTCATTGTTCTCTCCATGTTAATTGAAGAGCTTCATTGTTCTCTCCATGTTAATTGAAGAGCTTCATTGTGGAAGGCCTTGATGAGAACTGTTATGAAGGGGAGCAGCTTGATGGGTGATGACAGATTTCAGTACATATTGAAACGTCAGCATCTCCCTTTCTCTCTCTCTCTCTCTCTCTCTCTCTCTCTTTCTCCCTGTCTCTCTCTTTCTCCCTGTCTCTCTCTCTTTCTCCGTCTCTTTCTCCCTGTGTCTCTCTTTCTCCCTGTCTCTTTCTCCCTCTCTCTCTCTTTCTCCGTCTCTCTTTCTCCCTGTGTCTCTCTCTCTCTTTCTCCCTCTCTCTCTTCCTGTCTCTCTCTCTCTCTCTTTCTCCGTCTCTCTTTCTCCCTGTCTCTCTCTCTCTCTCTTTCTCCCTGTGTCTCTCTCTCTCTTTCTCCCTCTCTCTCTTCCTGTCGCTCTCTCTCTTCCTGTTGCTCTCTCTCTCTCTCTCTCTGTCTCTTCTCTTCTCTCTCTAGCTCCTTTAAGTTGTTTTAGAGTTGGAGCCCCAGGTGCGTGACATAATCTTCAAGTTTTACGAATCAAAGTACGCATCCTGTCTGAAACTACTGGATGAGATGAAGGTAAGGAAGAAAACAGTTTAATGTGGACAGTTACAGGCTGACTAGATGATAATGGAGAAGACAGTTTAATGTGGACAGTTACAGGCTGACTAGATGATAATGGAGAAGACAGAGCTGGCTGTTACAGGCTGACTAGATGATAATGGAGAGGACAGAGCTGGCTGTTACAGGCTGACTAGATGATAATGGAGAAGACAGAGCTGGCTGTTACAGGCTGACTAGATGATAATGGAGAAGACAGAGCTGGCTGTTACAGTCTGACTAGATGATAATGGAGAAGACAGAGCTGGCTGTTACAGGCTGACTAGATGATAATGGAGAAGACAGAGCTGGCTGTTACAGGCTGACTAGATGATAATGGAGAAGACAGAGCTGGCTGTTACAGGCTGACTAGATGATAATGGAGAAGACAGAGCTGGCTGTTACAGGCTGACTAGATGATAATGGAGAAGACAGAGCTGGCTGTTACAGGCTGACTAGATGATAATGGAGAGGACAGAGCTGGCTGTTACAGGCTGACTAGATGATAATGGAGAAGACAGAGCTGGCTGTTACAGGCTGACTAGATGATAATGGAGAAGACAGAGCTGGCTGTTACAGTCTGACTAGATGATAATGGAGAAGACAGAGCTGGCTGTTACAGGCTGACTAGATGATAATGGAGAAGACAGAGCTGGCTGTTACAGGCTGACTAGATGATAATGGAGAAGACAGAGCTGGCTGTTACAGGCTGACTAGATGATAATGGAGAGGACAGAGCTGGCTGTTACAGGCTGACTAGATGATAATGGAGAAGACAGAGCTGGCTGTTACAGGCTGACTAGATGATAATGGAGAAGACAGAGCTGGCTGTTACAGTCTGACTAGATGATAATGGAGAAGACAGAGCTGGCTGTTACAGGCTGACTAGATGATAATGGAGAAGACAGAGCTGGCTGTTACAGGCTGACTAGATGATAATGGAGAAGACAGAGCTGGCTGTTACAGTCTGACTAGATGATAATGGAGAAGACAGAGCTGGCTGTTACAGGCTGACTAGATGATAATGGAGAAGACAGAGCTGGCTGTTACAGTCTGACTAGATGATAATGGAGAAGACAGAGCTGGCTGTTACAGGCTGACTAGATGATAATGGAGAAGACAGAGCTGGCTGTTACAGGCTGACTAGATGATAATGGAGAAGACAGAGCTGGCTGTTACAGGCTGACTAGATGATAATGGAGAAGACAGAGCTGGCTGTTACAGTCTGACTAGATGATAATGGAGAAGACAGAGCTGGCTGTTACAGTCTGACTAGATGATAATGGAGAAGACAGAGCTGGCTGTTACAGTCTGACTAGATGATAATGGAGAAGACAGAGCTGGCTGTTACAGTCTGACTAGATGATAATGGAGAAGACAGAGCTGGCTGTTACAGGCTGACTAGATGATAATGGAGAAGACAGAGCTGGCTGTTACAGGCTGACTAGATGATAATGGAGAAGACAGAGCTGGCTGTTACAGGCTGACTAGATGATAATGGAGAAGACAGAGCTGGCTGTTACAGGCTGACTAGATGATAATGGAGAAGACAGAGCTGGCTGTTACAGGCTGACTAGATGATAATGGAGAAGACAGAGCTGGCTGTTACAGGCTGACTAGATGATAATGGAGAAGACAGAGCTGGCTGTTACAGGCTGACAGGGCTGACTAGATGATAATGGAGAAGACAGAGCTGGCTGTTACAGGCTGACTAGATGATAATGGAGAAGACAGAGCTGGCTGTTACAGGCTGACTAGATGATAATGGAGAAGACAGAGCTGGCTGTTACAGGCTGACTAGATGATAATGGAGAAGACAGAGCTGGCTGTTACAGGCTGACTAGATGATAATGGAGAAGACAGAGCTGGCTGTTACAGGCTGACTAGATGATAATGGAGAAGACAGAGCTGGCTGTTACAGGCTGACTAGATGATAATGGAGAAGACAGAGCTGGCTGTTACAGGCTGACTAGATGATAATGGAGAAGACAGAGCTGGCTGTTACAGTCTGACTAGATGATAATGGAGAAGACAGAGCTGGCTGTTACAGTCTGACTAGATGATAATGGAGAAGACAGAGCTGGCTGTTACAGTCTGACTAGATGATAATGGAGAAGACAGAGCTGGCTGTTACAGTCTGACTAGATGATAATGGAGAAGACAGAGCTGGCTGTTACAGTCTGACTAGATGATAATGGAGAAGACAGAGCTGGCTGTTACAGTCTGACTAGATGATAATGGAGAAGACAGAGCTGGCTGTTACAGTCTGACTAGATGATAATGGAGAAGACAGAGCTGGCTGTTACAGTCTGACTAGATGATAATGGAGAAGACAGAGCTGGCTGTTACAGGCTGACTAGATGATAATGGAGAAGACAGAGCTGGCTGTTACAGGCTGACTAGATGATAATGGAGAAGACAGAGCTGGCTGTTACAGGCTGACTAGATGATAATGGAGAAGACAGAGCTGGCTGTTACAGGCTGACTAGATGATAATGGAGAAGACAGAGCTGGCTGTTACAGGCTGACTAGATGATAATGGAGAAGACAGAGCTGGCTGTTACAGGCTGACTAGATGATAATGGAGAAGACAGAGCTGGCTGTTACAGGCTGACTAGATGATAATGGAGAAGACAGAGCTGGCTGTTACAGTCTGACTAGATGATAATGGAGAAGACAGAGCTGGCTGTTACAGTCTGACTAGATGATAATGGAGAAGACAGAGCTGGCTGTTACAGTCTGACTAGATGATAATGGAGAAGACAGAGCTGGCTGTTACAGGCTGACTAGATGATAATGGAGAAGACAGAGCTGGCTGTTACAGGCTGACTAGATGATAATGGAGAAGACAGAGCTGGCTGTTACAGGCTGACTAGATGATAATGGAGAAGACAGAGCTGGCTGTTACAGGCTGACTAGATGATAATGGAGAAGACAGAGCTGGCTGTTACAGGCTGACTAGATGATAATGGAGAAGACAGAGCTGGCTGTTACAGGCTGACTAGATGATAATGGAGAAGACAGAGCTGGCTGTTACAGGCTGACTAGATGATAATGGAGAAGACAGAGCTGGCTGTTACAGGCTGACTAGATGATAATGGAGAAGACAGAGCTGGCTGTTACAGTCTGACTAGATGATAATGGAGAAGACAGAGCTGGCTGTTACAGGCTGACTAGATGATAATGGAGAAGACAGAGCTGGCTGTTACAGGCTGACTAGATGATAATGGAGAAGACAGAGCTGGCTGTTACAGGCTGACTAGATGATAATGGAGAAGACAGAGCTGGCTGTTACAGGCTGACTAGATGATAATGGAGAGGACAGAGCTGGCTGTTACAGGCTGACTAGATGATAATGGAGAAGACAGAGCTGGCTGTTACAGGCTGACTAGATGATAATGGAGAAGACAGAGCTGGCTGTTACAGGCTGACTAGATGATAATGGAGAAGACAGAGCTGGCTGTTACAGGCTGACTAGATGATAATGGAGAAGACAGAGCTGGCTGTTACAGGCTGACTAGATGATAATGGAGAAGACAGAGCTGGCTGTTACAGGCTGACTAGATGATAATGGAGAAGACAGAGCTGGCTGTTACAGGCTGACTAGATGATAATGGAGAAGACAGAGCTGGCTGTTACAGGCTGACTAGATGATAATGGAGAAGACAGAGCTGGCTGTTACAGGCTGACTAGATGATAATGGAGAGGACAGAGCTGGCTGTTACAGGCTGACTAGATGATAATGGAGAAGACAGAGCTGGCTGTTACAGGCTGACTAGATGATAATGGAGAGGACAGAGCTGGCTGTTACAGGCTGACTAGATGATAATGGAGAAGACAGAGCTGGCTGTTACAGGCTGACTAGATGATAATGGAGAAGACAGAGCTGGCTGTTACAGTCTGACTAGATGATAATGGAGAAGACAGAGCTGGCTGTTACAGGCTGACTAGATGATAATGGAGAAGACAGAGCTGGCTGTTACAGGCTGACTAGATGATAATGGAGAAGACAGAGCTGGCTGTTACAGGCTGACTAGATGATAATGGAGAAGACAGAGCTGGCTGTTACAGGCTGACTAGATGATAATGGAGAGGACAGAGCTGGCTGTTACAGGCTGACTAGATGATAATGGAGAAGACAGAGCTGGCTGTTACAGGCTGACTAGATGATAATGGAGAAGACAGAGCTGGCTGTTACAGTCTGACTAGATGATAATGGAGAAGACAGAGCTGGCTGTTACAGGCTGACTAGATGATAATGGAGAAGACAGAGCTGGCTGTTACAGGCTGACTAGATGATAATGGAGAAGACAGAGCTGGCTGTTACAGGCTGACTAGATGATAATGGAGAAGACAGAGCTGGCTGTTACAGGCTGACTACTAAATATAAATGGGGAAACTATTTATATTTCCACTCAGTAATGTTGATTGAATTAGTCTTGGGGTTGTTTTTAAAAATTTCATTTAACCTTTATTTGTTAACTAGGCAAGTCAGTTAATAACAAATTCTTAATTACATTGACGGTCTAGGAACAGTGGGTTAATTAACTGCCTTTTTCAGGGGCAGACAACAGATTTTTACCTTGTCAGCTCGGGGATTCGATCCAGCAACCATTTGGTTACTGGCCCACCTGCCGCCCCTCTAACCACTAGGCTACCTGCTCTAACCACTAGGCTACCTGCTCTAACCACTAGGCTACCTGCTCTAACCACTAGGCTACCTGCTCTAACCACTAGGCTACCTGCTCTAACCACTAGGCTACCTGCTCTAACCACTAGGCTACCTGCCGCCCCTCTAAACCACTAGGCTACCTGCTCTAACCACTAGGCTACCTGCCGCCCCTCTAAACCACTAGGCTACCTGCTCTAACCACTATGCTACCTACTCTAACCACTAGGCTACCTGCTCTAACCACTAGGCTACCTGCCGCCCCTCTAACCACTAGGCTACCTGCCGCCCCTCTAAACCACTAGGCTACCTGCCGCCCCTCTAAACCACTAGGCTACCTGCTCTAACCACTAGGCTACCTGCTCTAACCACTAGGCTACCTGCTCTAACCACTAGGCTACCTGCTCTAACCACTAGGCTACCTGCTCTAACCACTAGGCTACCTGCCCTAACCACTAGGCTACCTGCCCTAACCACTAGGCTACCTGCCCTAACCACTAGGCTACCTGCCCTAACCACTAGGCTACCTGCCCTAACCACTAGGCTACCTGCTCTAACCACTAGGCTACCTGCTCTAACCACTAGGCTACCTGCTCTAACCACTAGGCTACCTGCTCTAACCACTAGGCTACCTGCCGCTCCATGGCTCAAAAACAACTGGGATTTGAATGTGCACCTAACACCAATGCCCTTCCTCTCTCTCCTGCAGGATAACCTTCTATTGGACCTGTACCTGGCCCCCCACGTTAGAACACTGTACACACAGATCAGAAACAGAGCCCTTATACAGGTGAGACCGTCATGGCACCATGACAACAGTGTTTTACACCTGGATTCCTTCATATCCCTACATCACCTGTGTCCTGAGTCAGTACTTCAGCCCAAGTTGTTAACCTGAGTCAGTACTTCAGCCCAAGTTGTTAACCTGAGTCAGTACCTCAGCCCAAGTTGTAAACCTGGTGTGTGTGTGTGTGTGTGTGTGTGTGTCAGTACTTCAGCCCAAGTTGTTAACCTGAGTCGGTACCTCAGCCCAAGTTGTTAACCCGGTGTGTGTGTGTGTGTGTGTCAGTACCTCAGCCCAAGTTGTTAACCTGAGTCGGTACCTCAGCCCAAGTTGTTAACCCGGTGTGTGTGTGTGTGTGTGTGTCAGTACTTCAGCCCCTATGTGTCTGCAGACATGACTAAGATGTCCCAGTCCTTCAACACCACAGTGTTATCTCTGGAGGATGAACTGACCCAGCTCATACTGGAGGGACTGATCAACGCACGTATAGACTCTCACAGCAAGGTAACACACACACACACACACACGTATAGACTCTCACAGCAAGGTAACACACACACACACGTATAGACTCTCACAGCAAGGTAACACACACACACACGTATAGACTCTCACAGCAAGGTAACACACACACACACACACACGTATAGACTCTCACAGCAAGGTAACACACACACACACACACACGTATAGACTCTCACAGCAAGGTAACACACACACACACGTATAGACTCTCACAGCAAGGTAACACACACACACACACACACGTATAGACTCTCACAACAAGGTAACACACACACACACACGTATAGACTCTCACAGCAAGGTAACACACACACACACACACACGCACATATGGACTCGCACAGCAAGGTAACACACACACGCGTATAGACTCTCACAGCAAGGTAACACACGCATATAGACTCTCACAGCAAGGTAACACACGCATATAGACTCTCACAGCAAGGTAACACACACACGCGTATAGACTCACAGCAAGGTAACACACACACGCATATAGACTCTCACAGCAAGGTAACACACACACGCGTATAGACTCTCACAGCAAAGTAACACACGCATATAGACTCTCACAGCAAGGTAACACACACACGCGTGTAGACTCTCACAGCAAGGTAACACACGCATATAGACTCTCACAGCAAGGTAACACACACACAGACTCTCACAGCAAGGTAACACACACACACACGTTTAGACTCTCACAGCAAGGTAACACACACACACACACACAGCAAGGTAACACACACACACACACGTATAGACTCGCACAGCAAGGTAACACACACACACGCGTATAGACTCGCACAGCAAGGTAACACACGTATAGACTCGCACAGCAAGGTAACACACACACACGCGTATAGACTCGCACAGCAAGGTAACACACACACACACACGTATAGACTCGCACAGCAAGGTAACACACACACACACACAGACGTATAGACTCTCACAGCAAGGTAACACACACTAGCCGTAGACCAGTCTCTCTACACATCAACTATCACTACAGGTACACACCAGTCTCTCCCCAGTTCCCGTGTGAGTAAGTAACTTCCTGTATGTGTGATGTCAGATCCTGTATGCGAGGGACGTGGACCAGAGGGGCCATACGTTTGAGAAGTCTGTCCACATGGGCAAGGAGTTCCAGAGACGAGCCAAAGCCACGATCCTCAGAGCTGCTGTGCTGCGCAACCAGATACACGTCAAGGTGACCACAGTCTAGACCACAGCAGTTACCACACGGCCCCAGTCTAGACCACAGCAGTTACCACACGGCCCCAGTCTAGACCACAGCAGTTACCACACGGCCCCAGTCTAGACCACAGTTGTTACCACACGGCCCCAGTCTAGACTACAGCTGTTACCACACGGCCCCAGTCTAGACCACTGCTGTTACCACACGGCCCCAGTCTAGACCACAGTTGTTACCACACGGCCCCAGTCTAGACTACAGCTGTTACCACACGGCCCCAGTCTAGACTACAGCTGTTACCACACGGCCCCAGTCTAGACAACAGCTGTTACCACACGGCCCCAGTCTAGACTACAGCTGTTACCACACGGCCCCAGTCTAGACTACAGCTGTTACCACACGGCCCCAGTCTAGACTACAGCTGTTACCACACGGCCCCAGTCTAGACTACTGCTGTTACCACACGGCCCCAGTCTAGACTACAGCTGTTACCACACGGCCCCAGTCTAGACTACAGCTGTTACCACACGGCCCCAGTCTAGACAACAGCTGTTACCACAAGGCCCCAGTCTAGACTACAGCTGTTACCACACGGCCCCAGTCTAGACTACAGCTGTTACCACACGGCCCCAGTCTAGACTACAGCTGTTACCACACGGCCCCAGTCTAGACCACAGCTGTTACCACACGGCCCCAGTCTAGACCACAGCTGTTACCACACGGCCCCAGTCTAGACCACAGCTGTTACCACACGGCCCCAGTCTAGACTACAGCTGTTACCACACGGCCCCAGTCTAGACTACTGCTGTTACCACACGGCCCCAGTCTAGACCACAGCTGTTACCACACGGCCCCAGTCTAGACTACAGCTGTTACCACACGGCCCCAGTCTAGATCACAGCTGTTACCACACGGCCCCAGTCTAGACCACAGCTGTTACCACACGGCCCCAGTCTAGACTACAGCTGTTACCACACGGCCCCAGTCTAGACCACAGCTGTTACCACACGGCCCCAGTCTAGACTACAGCTGTTACCACACGGCCCCAGTCGACCACAGCTGTTACCACACGGCCCCAGTCTAGACTACTGAGATGGATCTTTCCTAGACACACATTAAATCCTGAATAGAAGCATTCTCAATGTAGATTCTTCACTCCAGGACTAGGTTTAATCTATGTCTGGGAAACCGGACCCCTGGGGATTAAGCTGCTTCCTCTATATCCCTCAATGGAAAACCTTGGACAGTTCACCTGGTGTTTTGATTTGGAACATGTTGTCAGAGCTTTTAATTTATCAGGTGATGTATTGTTTTAGTACTGTGTCCGTTGTTTGAAATCAACTGTTGTGTGCCCCTCGAGACAATTGATCCACCTCTCTCTCTCCTCTCTAAACATTTCACTGTTAAGTCTACATTTGTTCACTTCTCTCTCTCCTCCTCCTCTCCCTCCCTTCCCTCTTCTCCTCCTCTCTCTCTCTCTCTCTCCTCCTTCTTCTCTCTCTCTCCCTCCCTCCTCCTCTCCCTCCCTCCTCTCTCCCTCCCTTCCCTCTTCTCCTCCTCTCTCCCTCCCTTCCCTCTTCTCCTCCTCTCTCCCTTCCCTCTTCCTCCCTCAGTCCCCTCCTAGAGAAGGCAACCTGGGGGAGCTATCAACAGCCAACAGCCAAACAACCAGGATGAGCAGCACCATGTGACAGGGACGTCCCGTCATGACACCATCGCTGGCTGTGTCTGGCACTCTGCTCCCTATATAGTGCACTACCCTATGGGGCCCTGGTCAAAAGTAGGGCGCTATGTAGGGAATAGGGTGCCATTTGGTACACAGATGATACCTGGTGCCTAAGAGTGAACAGAGGGAGTGTGGGGTGCCTGTCCACAACAGGCCTCAGGTAGTGCCCTTCTTTTGGCCAAGTCAAAGCTACAACTGCTAAGCTGGAGTCTGGCCAACATGGTGTCATTTGAGAAGCAGCCTATGTCATGGCCCCAACGTTAGCAAAAAAAAAACCTGCGTCCCCTCAAACGGCCCCCCCATCCCCTCAAACACCCCCCCGGCCCCCTCAAACGGCCCCCTGTTCCCTATGGTGCTCTACTTTTTTACCAGGTCCTACGTTTCCTGGCGGGACAGAAGACGAGAACAAACACAATGAAAATACGATGTCTGTTGACGAGACCCAACAACACCTTGTTACTCAGATGAAGTTAAAATAAAATGAATGTTTTGGGAGAGACGAGGTACTGCTGGCTGGTTCTTTGTAAAGAGATGTGCTCTGTACCGGGTGACAAACACTGATTACACATTGGGAGGGAAAAACACAAGCTGTTACTAAAGATACATACTAAATTACTCTTTCTTTGGTGGTGTTTAGATGAAGTCTCCAATACAGCCACAGACTTCTGTTACCACAATTACGTTAAGGTAATCTAGAGCAGTGGTTCCTAACCCTGGTCCTCCAGTACCCCCAACCCTGGTCCTCCAGTTCCCCTAACCCTGGTCCTCCAGTACCCCCAACCCTGGTCCTCCAGTTCCCCTAACCCTGGTCCTCCAGTACCCCCAACCCTGGTCCTCCAGTACCCCCAACCCTGGTCCTCCAGTACCCCCAACCCTGGTCCTCCAGTACCCCCAACCCTGGTCCTCCAGTATCCCCCAACCCTGGTCCTCCAGTATCCCCCAACCCTGGTCCTCCAGTATCCCCCAACCCTGGTCCTCCAGTATCCCCCCCAACCCTGGTCCTCCAGTACTCCCCAACCCTGGTCCTCCAGTACCCCCAACCCTGGTCCTCCAGTATCCCCAACCCTGGTCCTCCAGTAC
Organism: Oncorhynchus kisutch; assembly: GCF_002021735.2. NCBI lineage: Eukaryota > Metazoa > Chordata > Actinopteri > Salmoniformes > Salmonidae > Oncorhynchus > Oncorhynchus kisutch. Next base: position 14,403,181 of record NW_022261983.1, read on the forward strand.
CCCCAACCCTGGTCCTCCAGTACCCCCAACCCTGGTCCTCCAGTTCCCCCAACCCTGGTCCTCCAGTATCCCCCAACCCTGGTCCTCCAGTTCCCCCAACCCTGGTCCTCCAGTATCCCCCAACCCTGGTCCTCCAGTATCCCCCAACCCTGGTCCTCCAGTATCCCCCAACCCTGGTCCTCCAGTTCCCCCAACCCTGGTCCTCCAGTACCCCCAACCCTGGTCCTCCAGTATCCCCCAACCCTGGTCCTCCAGTATCCCCCAACCCTGGTCCTCCAGTATCCCCCAACCCTGGTCCTCCAGTATCCCCCAACCCTGGTCCTCCAGTACCCCCAACCCTGGTCCTCCAGTACCCCCAACCCTGGTCCTCCAGTACCCCCAACCCTGGTCCTCCAGTTCCCCCAACCCTGAGTTGGGAAACACTGTTGGGGATACTGGAGGACCAGGGTTGGGGAAAAACTGTTGGGGGATACTGGAGGACCAGGGTTGAGAAACATTGAATTAGATGCTTTTATCCAGAGCAACTTAGTCAGTCCAATCAACTAAGGTCAATAAAACAACCACATATCATGTGAAAACGTTGCTCAGTAAAGCAACTATCAGCAGAAACAGCTTCTGGAGGTGTCTTCTGTTCTCTATTGTTCCTCAAGCAAGGGGGAGGGGCCTGATGATGTCACAGATTCCCATCAGACCAACTGCTTACTACTAACAGTTGATTGTGTGTTATTTATGCTTGGGATATTGCTTTAACAGGGAAAGGTAAATTACTGGAGGGTGTCTTAAATCTCTTGTCTGTTTCAGTCCATCTCTTCCTCTTTGACAGTTAAGAGGGTCACTCCAGGGCTATCGAATCGCTGATGGTCTCCAACAGACAGCATGAAGGGAGTGTGTTGTGCCATTAAATCCACCTGTCCATGTCTGTCCTGGTGAAAGGTCCTTGGAGGCTCCCCTCATAGACGTGGAAGTGTCTTTGGGTGTTTGGCAAGCCTTTTCTGGAGCACCGCACACAGCTCACTCAGCTCCATGCTCCTGAACGCTGGAGACATCACCATCCATACCAGCAACCTGACCTGACAGGAGCACCGCACACAGCTCACTCAGCTCCATGCTCCTGAACACTGGAGACATCACCAGCCATACCAGCAACCTGACCTGACAGGAGCACCGCACACAGCTCACTCAGCTCCATGCTCCTGAACACTGGAGGCATCACCAGCCATACCAACAACCTGACCTGACAGGAGCACCGCACACAGCTCACTCAGCTCCATGCTCCTGAACACTGGAGACATCACCAGCCATACCAGCAACCTGACCTGACAGCACACAGCTCACTCAGCTCCATGCTCCTGGAGGCATCACCAGCCATACCAGCAACCTGACCTGACAGGAGCACCGCACACAGCTCACTCAGCTCCATGCTCCTGAACACTGGAGGCATCACCAGCCATACCAGCAACCTGACCTGACAGGAGCACCGCACACAGCTCACTCAGCTCCATGCTCCTGAACACTGGAGGCATCACCAGCCATACCAGCAACCTGACCTGACAGGAGCACCGCACACAGCTCACTCAGCTCCATGCTCCTGAACACTGGAGGCATCACCAGCCATACCAGCAACTTGACCTGACCATAGCACAGCACTCAGCTCACTCAGCTCCATGCTCCTGAACACTGGAGGCATCACCAGCCATACCAGCAACCTGACCTGACAGGAGCACCGCACACAGCTCACTCAGCTCCATGCTCCTGAACACTGGAGACATCACCAGCCATACCAGCAACCTGACCTGACAGGAGCACCGCACACAGCTCACTCAGCTCCATGCTCCTGAACACTGGAGGCATCACCAGCCATACCAGCAACCTGACCTGACAGGAGCACCGCACACAGCTCCATGCCCCAGAACGCTGGAGGCATCACCAGCCATACCAGTTTATCATCCACCATGGTGTCTTCCTCGTCTGACATCAACTACGATGTCCCTCCTTCCCACAGATCCTTCTCCTCGTGACTCTGGAGCGTCGCGGTTCTGGAATCCAGCAGCCGCTTCCTCCTCGATGGCCATCGCTTGTCGACGTGTGTATCTTCCACTCGTCTTTACGGTTCTCTGGCAACTGCACCAGGAAGTTCCTCCGGACTGTTTCATAGTAGGTCAAAGACTGGCAGCCCCTGAGCACGTCGTGAGTCACACTTAAATCTTTCCTTGGATGCTTCTCTAATCAGATAGGTGGTGACCACCTTGTTGTGTGGGGAGTTGACTTAATCCTTAGGCTGGTTATCTGTGTATCAGATTACCTACGGAATTATGGAGCCGCCGCACCGTTTCTGCTACTAGCGAGCTTCTGGTCCGCTTCCGCTTCGCTGGTACCGGTACCGGGCCAAGCTGATGAGCATCACCTTCCAGAGTCTCTCTCAGTGAGACGGCGTGTTCTTTCAGTCCTTCAACCACACAGTTCAAGTCATCTGAGCTGTCATTTGGCTCAGAGTCACGGCAGCTCTGTAGATCTGGATGTTTGATACCTCAGCTGGTGTAGCTGCTGGGTCGTCAACTCCATGGTGAGCTGGTGGATATGTTGTGTGTGTGGCTGGGTGATTTATACCCATCTTGTTCTACTTTCTCCCATGAAGTGCAGTTTGTATTACATTGTAGTTCATTATCTTCTGGTTTGATCTGAGACAGAAGCTCCACAGTCTGTGGCTGGTCAAGGTGGGGCGGCAGCGTAGCCTAGTGGTTAGAGCGTTGGACTAGTAACCGGAAGGTTGCGAGTTCAAACCCCCGAGCTGACAAGGTACAAATCTGTCGTTCTGCCCCTGAACAGGCAGTTAACCCACTGTTCCTAGGCCGTCATTGAAAATAAGAATATGTTCTTAACTGACTTGCCTGGTTAAATAAAGGTAAAATTAAAAAATTAAAAAGGTGTACTGGGCTGAGGTTGGTCCTGATCACAGTAATTTTCCACACGATAGACAGGAGTCAATTTGATAGCAAACTCCAGTTGTTGAATCTGTGCTTCCTCCTGACTGGTCATTGGGTCCAGTTGTTGAAGCTGTGCTTCCTCCTGACTGGTCATTGGGTCCTGTTCCTTCTCTGTCTGACTCTGTGTGGGTTCTGGGCCCTCGTTCCCCAGACTGGCGCTCCAGCTCTGGCTCTGCTCACCGTGCTGCTCCTCCCAAGTCCAGGAGAACCTCTTCAGAGACGGCGAACGTGAGCTGCTGCTGAGGGTCTGGTAACTTCTCTGGTTGGAACACCGTGTTATTAGGCCATAGGCGACTGTTCTCCTGTCTCAAACGGATGATCTCTTCCTGATACTCGAGTATCGTTTTTTTCCACGGCGCCAAAAATCTCTATAGCAGCTGCGGTTAGTCCCTCCGCGAGGAACACGTTTAACCACTGTAGTTTGGACATTTCGGGGGCAATAAACATCGGACCGTTCGTTTTATCCATTTGGATACGTTTTACTCTGCTAGAATGTTTAGCCAAAAGTCCACCAAAACTTTCTGCTCTAATCTGCCTGAATTTACGTTGATAAAAACGCAACGAGGGATTTCGGGAATGACGTCTCGTCTGATACTCACGACTTTCAAAATAAAAGTCCTCTTATTTTACATTTATTTAACCAGGTAGGCTAGTTGAGAACAAGTTCTCATTTACAACAGTGACCTGGCCAAGATAAAGAAAAGCAGTGTGACACAAACAACAACAGTTACACATAAACAAACACAGTCAATAACACGATAGAAAAAGAGGAATAGAAAGGTAAGCTGGTCTGACAGCTGATGCTTAAAGTTAGAGAGGGGGATATGACTCCAGCTTCAGAGATTTTTGCAATTCGTTCCAGTCATTGGCAGCAGAGAACTGGAAGGAAAGGCAGCCAAAGGAAGTGTTGGCTTTGGAGATGACCAGTGCAGTATACCTGCTGGAGCGTGTACCTAGCAAATATTTATATGAAAGAATGCAAGGTGGTAAATGAATCGACTACTACTTGCGATACAGATGGGGATCATTTTTCCATAGATTTCATTTCAAAAATAAATCCACAAAATACAAGATGACGTGTCAGTTTGATATTCAACAGAAAATCCCAAAAGTTGTTAGTAAGGTCAAAATGTATGAACGGAGAAATATCAAATGCACCATTTCTCACTTGTCACTTCCATTTATTTAACCTCAAGTTCATATAAGACTGGATAGGCCCAAGTGTTATGTCTACCAGAAGGCACTGAACTCAATGCAAGCAACCCCCCCCCCCCCCTCCAACCACCATAATAGAAATAAAACCACCACAAAGAGAAATTAAAATCAAATATGACTCTGTAAATTGAAGTGTAAATGGTTTCCACGTGTGATTTGGCATTGAGTTCTCACCTGGGGGTGTATTCATTTGTGCAAACCGTAGCAAAACAATTACACAATGGAAAACGTTTTGTTACGTTTGGTTCCTAGTGTTCAAGACGACTTGGAAACTTGAAGAAAGATGAGGCCCCAGGTTCCCCACTTGGAAAGTATCACAAATCAACAAATAGGAAGCTCTATGCAAATGACTCGGAAGTTTAAAGTTTCCGACTTGTCATGACTGCACCATCAGAATGACCAGGAGTTTTACCATATGGCCAGACCAGGGCCAGCGTCTCAGAGTAGGAGTGCTGATCTAGGATCAGTTTAGCCTTTCAGATCATAATGAATAAGACCTATATAGCCAGATCTCAGATTATTTTTATTTTATTTAACTAGACAAGTCAGTTAAGAACAAATTCTTATTTACAATGACGGTCTAGGAACAGCGGGTTAACTGCCTGTTCAGGGGCAGAATGACATTTTTACCTTGTCAGCTCTGGGATTCGATCTAGCAACCTTTCGGTTACTGGCCCAACGCTCTAACCACTAGGCTACCTGCCGCCCCAACAATGATGAATAATATATTGAACAGATCTCAGATCAGCATCCCTACCCTTAAAATACTTTCTGGAGACGAGCCTAGAAAAAACGAACTCCAAGCCCTACACATCATCACACAGGCACACATCACGACGAGGAGCTTGATGAAAAGTTATATAAAAAGAAAAAGACTGTCACCATTCTAACAGTCAGTCACCATTCTAACAGTCAGTCACCATTCTAACAGTCAGTCACCATTCTAACAGTCAGTCACCATTCTAACAGTCAGTCACCATTCTAACAGTCAGTCACCATTCTAACAGACAGTCACCATTCTAACAGAAGGATATTCTAACAAACAGTCCCCATTCTAACAGACAGTCACCATTCTAACAGACAGTCACCATTCTAACAGTCAGTCACCATTCTAACAGTCAGTCACCATTCTAACAGTCAGTCACCATTCTAACAGTCAGTCACCATTCTAACAGACAGTCACCATTCTAACAGTCAGTCACCATTCTAACAGTCAGTCACCATTCTAACAGACAGTCACCATTCTAACAGACAGTCCCCATTCTAACAGACAGTCACCATTCTAACAGACAGTCACCATTCTAACAGTCAGTCACCATTCTAACAGACAGTCACCATTCTAACAGTCAGTCACCATTCTAACAGTCAGTCACCATTCTAACAGACAGTCACCATTCTAACAGTCAGTCACCATTCTAACAGTCAGTCACCATTCTAACAGTCAGTCACCATTCTAACAGTCAGTCACCATTCTAACAGACAGTCACCATTCTAACAGAAGGATATTCTAACAAACAGTCCCCATTCTAACAGACAGTCACCATTCTAACAGACAGTCACCATTCTAACAGTCAGTCACCATTCTAACAGTCAGTCACCATTCTAACAGTCAGTCACCATTCTAACAGTCAGTCACCATTCTAACAGACAGTCACCATTCTAACAGTCAGTCACCATTCTAACAGTCAGTCACCATTCTAACAGACAGTCACCATTCTAACAGACAGTCCCCATTCTAACAGACAGTCACCATTCTAACAGACAGTCACCATTCTAACAGTCAGTCACCATTCTAACAGACAGTCACCATTCTAACAGTCAGTCACCATTCTAACAGTCAGTCACCATTCTAACAGACAGTCACCATTCTAACAGTCAGTCACCATTCTAACAGTCAGTCACCATTCTAACAGTCAGTCACCATTCTAACAGTCAGTCACCATTCTAACAGACAGTCACCATTCTAACAGAAGGATATTCTAACAAACAGTCCCCATTCTAACAGACAGTCACCATTCTAACAGACAGTCACCATTCTAACAGTCAGTCACCATTCTAACAGTCAGTCACCATTCTAACAGTCAGTCACCATTCTAACAGTCAGTCACCATTCTAACAGTCAGTCACCATTCTAACAGACAGTCACCATTCTAACAGTCAGTCACCATTCTAACAGTCAGTCACCATTCTAACAGACAGTCACCATTCTAACAGACAGTCCCCATTCTAACAGACAGTCACCATTCTAACAGACAGTCACCATTCTAACAGTCAGTCACCATTCTAACAGACAGTCACCATTCTAACAGTCAGTCACCATTCTAACAGTCAGTCACCATTCTAACAGACAGTCACCATTCTAACAGTCAGTCACCATTCTAACAGTCAGTCACCATTCTAACAGTCAGTCACCATTCTAACAGACAGTCACCATTCTAACAGTCAGTCCCCATTCTAACAGACAGTCACCATTCTAACAGACAGTCACCATTCTAACAGTCAGTCACCATTCTAACAGACAGTCACCATTCTAACAGACAGTCACCATTCTAACAGACAGTCACCATTCTAACAGACAGTCACCATTCTAACAGACAGTCACCATTCTAACAGTCAGTCCCCATTCTAACAGTCAGTCACCATTCTAACAGACAGTCACCATTCTAACAGTCAGTCACCATTCTAACAGTCAGTCACCATTCTAACAGACAGTCACCATTCTAACAGTCAGTCACCATTCTAACAGACAGTCACCATTCTAACAGACAGTCACCATTCTAACAGACAGTCACCATTCTAACAGTCAGTCCCCATTCTAACAGTCAGTCACCATTCTAACAGACTGTCACCATTCTAACAGTCAGTCACCATTCTAACAGTCAGTCACCATTCTAACAGTCAGTCCCCATTCTAACAGACAGTCACCATTCTAACAGACAGTCACCATTCTAACAGACAGTCACCATTCTAACAGACAGTCACCATTCTAACAGTCAGTCACCATTCTAACAGTCAGTCACCATTCTAACAGTCAGTCCCCATTCTAACAGACAGTCACCATTCTAACAGACAGTCACCATTCTAACAGTCAGTCACCATTCTAACAGACAGTCACCATTCTAACAGTCAGTCACCATTCTAACAGTCAGTCACCATTCTAACAGTCAGTCACCATTCTAACAGACAGTCACCATTCTAACAGTCAGTCACCATTCTAACAGTCAGTCACCATTCTAACAGTCAGTCACCATTCTAACAGACAGTCACCATTCTAACAGTCAGTCACCATTCTAACAGACAGTCACCATTCTAACAGTCAGTCACCATTCTAACAGACAGTCCCCATTCTAACAGACAGTCACCATTCTAACAGACAGTCACCATTCTAACAGACAGTCACCATTCTAACAGTCAGTCCCCATTCTAACAGTCAGTCACCATTCTAACAGACAGTCACCATTCTAACAGTCAGTCACCATTCTAACAGTCAGTCACCATTCTAACAGTCAGTCACCATTCTAACAGACAGTCCCCATTCTAACAGTCAGTCACCATTCTAACAGTCAGTCACCATTCTAACAGACAGTCACCATTCTAACAGTCAGTCACCATTCTAACAGTCAGTCACCATTCTAACAGTCAGTCACCATTCTAACAGTCAGTCACCATTCTAACAGTCAGTCACCATTCTAACAGACAGTCACCATTCTAACAGTCAGTCACCATTCTAACAGACAGTCACCATTCTAACAGACAGTCACCATTCTAACAGACAGTCACCATTCTAACAGTCAGTCACCATTCTAACAGTCAGTCACCATTCTAACAGACAGTCACCATTCTAACAGTCAGTCACCATTCTAACAGACAGTCACCATTCTAACAGACGGTCACCATTCTAACAGTCAGTCACCATTCTAACAGTCAGTCACCATTCTAACAGACAGTCACCATTCTAACAGACAGTCACCATTCTAACAGTCAGTCACCATTCTAACAGACAGTCACCATTCTAACAGACAGTCACCATTCTAACAGACAGTCACCATTCTAACAGACAGTCACCATTCTAACAGACAGTCACCATTCTAACAGTCAGTCACCATTCTAACAGACAGTCACCATTCTAACAGACAGTCACCATTCTAACAGACAGTCACCATTCTAACAGACTGTCACCATTCTAACAGAAGGATATTCTAACAAACAGTCCCCATTCTAACAGTCAGTCCCCATTCTAACAGTCAGTCCCCATTCTAACAGACAGTCACCATTCTAACAGACAGTCACCATTCTAACAGACAGTCACCATTCTAACAGACAGTCACCATTCTAACAGTCAGGTGATAAAATATCCTTCTAGTTCAGGGGGGGGACAAAGATCACCAGGAAATAGTCCCATTATTGACCACAACCAAAAGGACAAATAAATGTAGAGATTGAGCAGTACTGGGATAGTACTGTTACGACTCCATGAGCTCTTCCTCCTTCCTGTACTGTTACGACTCCATGAGCTCTTCCTCCTTCCTGTACTGTTACGACTCCATGAGCTCTTCCTCCTTCCAGAAGCGGCTGCAGACCAACGAGGAAGACCCACATGGACTTTTTGGGGGTGAATCTCCCGTTGACTTCAAAGCTTGACTTGTTATGCTAAAGTCCAAGAGAGAAATTAGTCCAGGAAGACTCCCCCAGTCAGTCAGGTAGGAGGAGTCTATCCATTACATCAGTCAGGTAGGAGGAGTCTATCCATTACATCAGTCCAGGAAGACTCCCCCAGTCAGTCAGGTAGGAGGAGTCTATCCATTACATCAGTCCAGGAAGACTCCCCCCAGTCAGTCAGGTAGGAGGAGTCTATCCATTACATCAGTCCAGGAAGACTCCCCTAGTCAGTCAGGTAGGAGGAGTCTATCCATTACATCAGTCCAGGAAGACTCCCCCAGTCAGTCAGGTAGGAGGAGTCTATCCATTACATCAGTCATGTAGGAGGAGTCTATCCATTACATCAGTCCAGGAAGACTCCCCCAGTCAGTCAGGTAGAAGGAGTCTATCCATTACATCAGTCAGGTAGGAGGAGTCTATCCATTACATCAGTCCAGGAAGACTCCCCCAGTCAGGTAGGAGGAGGAGTCTATCCATTACATCAGTCATGTAGGAGGAGTCTATCCATTACATCAGTCCAGGAAGACTCCCCCAGTCAGTCAGTTAGAAGGAGTCTATCCATTACATCAGTCCAGGAAGACTCCCCCAGTCAGTCAGGTAGGAGGAGTCTATCCATTACATCAGTCATGTAGGAGGAGTCTAATCATTACATCAGTCCAGGAAGACTCCCCCAGTCAGTCAGGTAGGAGGAGGAGGGCGTAGTGGTGAAACCCCATCAAAGCCAGTTCAGCACAGCAGCAATGGAGGACAGTGGCGAGTATGTATGAGACAGTATGGATGCACGTGTGTGTTCCTTACAATACGTTCTTGTGTCTCTGTATACTGTTGATGGATAAAGTTCTCCACATCCTGCTGTGTGTGTGTGTGTGTGTGTGTACTGCTCTACATATGAATGGATGTCTATGTCCCTGTTAGTCCATGTCTCAGGCCACAGTCTGTCCTCTGTGGGGGGTCTGTTGGGGGGCTGGGGGTCCCGTTCAACAATCCTCCATCCTCTTCCTCCTGTAATCCTCTGCTCTTTCCCTCCTCCTCCTCCTCCTCTTGCCGCTCTGACTTCTGTTTCTCTGCCTTGGTCTTGAACCTCAGCCCGTGACCTTTAAACCAGACGAGAGGAAATAAAGGATATATCAGAGAAAGACAGCTGTGTGTGTGTGTGTGTGTGTGTAGGGCGGAGGGGGGGGAGATGACGACTCACTTGGGCAGTCTGCCACCTCCTTGTGGGCCTTCTTTTTACAGCAGCCTCGACACAGGTTGAATACACACTGATTACCCTACAGAGAGAGAGAGAGAGAGGTTGAATACACACTGATTACCCTACAGAGAGAGAGAGAGAGAGAGGTTGAATACACACTGATTACCCTACACAGAGAGAGAGAGAGAGAGAGAGAGGTTGAATACACACTGATTACCCTACAGAGAGAGAGAGAGAGAGAGAGAGGTTGAATACACACTGATTACCCTACAGAGAGAGAGGTTGAATACACACTGATTACCCTACAGAGAGAGAGAGAGAGAGAGGTTGAATACACACTGATTACCCTACAGAGAGAGAGAGAGAGAGGTTGAATACACACTGATTACCCTACAGAGAGAGAGGTTGAATACACACTGATTACCCTACAGAGAGAGAGAGAGAGAGAGGTTGAATACACACTGATTACCCTACAGAGAGAGAGAGAGAGAGAGAGGTTGAATACACACTGATTACCCTACAGAGAGAGAGAGAGAGAGAGGTTGAATACACACTGATTACCCTACAGAGAGAGAGAGTTTGAATACACACTGATTACCCTACAGAGAGAGAGAGAGAGAGAGGTTGAATACACACTGATTACCCTACAGAGAGAGAGAGGTTGAATACACACTGATTACCCTACAGAGAGAGAGAGGTTGAATACACACTGATTACCCTACAGAGAGAGAGAGGATAAATACACACTGATTATCCTACAGAGAGAGAGACAGGTTGACTACACACTGATTACCCTACAGAGAGAGAGAGAGGTTGAATATACACTGATTACCCTACAGAGAGAGAGAGGTTGAATACACACTGATTACCCTACAGAGAGAGAGACAGGTTGAATACACACTGATTACCCTACAGAGAGAGAGACAGGTTGAATACACACTGATTACCCTACAGAGAGAGAGAGAGAGGTTGAATACACACTGATTACCCTACAGAGAGAGAGAGGTTGAATACACACTGATTACCCTACAGAGAGAGAGGTTGACTACACACTGATTACCCTACAGAGAGAGAGAGAGGGGGTTAGGGACCTGGAGAGAAGGGGGGGGTTAGGGCCCAGGAGAGGGGGTTAGGGACCTGGAGAGAGAGGGAGGGAGACAGATTAGGGACCCGGAGAGGGGGTAGACGGGTTAGGGACCCGGAGAGGGGGTAGACGGGTTAGGGACCCGGAGAGAGGGGGTAGACGGGTTAGGGACCCGGAGAGGGGGTAGACGGGTTAGGGACCCGGAGAGGGGGTAGACGGGTTAGGGACCCGGAGAGAGGGTAGACGGGTTAGGGACCCGGAGAGACGGGTTAGGGACCCGGAGAGGCGGTAGACGGGTTAGGGACCCGGAGAGGGGGTAGACGGGTTAGGGACCCGGAGAGAGGGTAGACGGGTTAGGGACCCGGAGAGGGGGTAGACGGGTTAGGGACCCGGAGAGGGGAGAGACGGGTTAGGGACCCGGAGAGAGGTTAGACGGGTTAGGGACCCGGAGAGGGGGTAGACGGGTTAGGGACCCGGAGAGGGGGTAGACGGGTTAGGGACCTGGAAGTACAAAATTGCGCCAACAGACATGGCAGCTCTGCTTCTAGCTCCTAAGAATCTGACCTGCATACATAACACTATTATACAGTCAGGACAGGTTCTCCATTAAACGTTTCTTAGTCCAGGGCTAAACTTCATCTGTAATGAGGAACAGGGTGAAGAGGAGGAACAGGGTGAAGAGGAGGAACAGGGTGAAGAGGTGGAACAGGGTAAAGAGGTGGAACAGGGTGAAGAGGTGGAACAGGGTGAAGAGGAGGAACAGGGTGAGGAGGTCGTCTCTCCACTCACCTTTGGATTTCCACACTGCTCACACTTGATGTACTTTGCTGCAGAGAAAACAGCGGTAAAACAGAGGTTATCTACTGTACTGTTTGTGTCGGCTGAGACGCTGTAGATTCTGTAGCATTATAAACTGGGTGGTTCCAGCCCTGAATGCTGATTGGCTGACAGCCGTCGTATATCAGACCGCATACCACGGGTATGACAAAACATATACCAATATGCCACGGCTACGCTGAGTGTCTGAACACAACCCTTAGCCGTGGTATATTGGCCGTATACCACAATCCCCCGAGGCGTCGTATTGCTGTTATAAACTGGGTGGTTCCAGCCCTGAATGATGATTGGCTGACAGCTGAGGGCTGTTCTTACGCACAACGCAACGCTGAGTGCCTGGACACAGCCCTTAGCCGTGGTATATTGGCCGTATACCACGATCCCCCGAGGCGTCTTATTGCTGTTATAAACTGGGTGGTTCCAGCCCTGAATGATGATTGGCTGACAGCTGAGGGCTGTTCTTACGCACAACGCAACGCTGAGTGCCTGGACACAGCCCTTAGCCGTGGTATATTGGCCGTATACCACGATCCCCCGAGGCGTCTTATTGCTGTTATAAACTGGGTGGTTCCAGCCCTGAATGATGATTGGCTGACAGCTGGTGTATATCAGACCGTACACCACGGGTATGACAAAACATTTCGTTTCACTGCCCTAATTATGTTGGTAACCAGTTTATAACAGCAATAAGGCACCTTGGGGGTGTGTGGTATATGGCCAATATCCCACGGCTAAGGGGCGTATTGCTTAATTAGACTGGAGAGAGAGTCTAGGTAACTGCAGTACTACGAGGACAAATAACTCACGTTTCTGCTCGGGACAGAAGTTCTTCTGGGGGTTCCTGGCTTTCTTCTTCTGTTTGTTTTTGGAGAGGGCATCGCTCGCCCCGTCCGAGTCCTCCTGTGACAACGCCCTCTTGTGACACCCTGCCTTCACCTCCGTACCGTTGCTGTTAGCAACCGGAGCCTTCGGCCTGGCAAGAACAATGTTCGTCGTCACGGCAACGTGTTACGGTTTCTATGTGTGTGTGTGTGGACTTGACGACTTTGATCTTCTAATCAAATTGTTATTGGTCGCGTACACATGGTCAGCAGATGTTAATGGTCAGCAGATGTTAATGGTCAGCAGGTGTTAATGGTCAGCAGGTGTTAATGGTCAGCAGGTGTTAATGGTCAGCAGGTGTTAATGGTCAGCAGGTGTTAATGGTCAGCAGGTGTTAATGGTCAGCAGGTGTTAATGGTCAGCAGATGTTAATGGTCAGCAGATGTTAATGGTCAGCAGGTGTTAATGGTCAGCAGATGTTAATGGTCAGCAGGTGTTAATGGTCAGCAGGTGTTAATGGTCAGCAGGTGTTAATGGTCACATACACATGGTCAGCAGGTGTTAATGGTCACGTACACATGGTCAGCAGATGTTAACGCGAGTGTAGCGAAATGCTTGTACTTCTAGTTCCGACTGCAGTGCAGTAATATCTAACATTTTCACAACAACTACCTAATACACACAAATCTAAGTAAAGGAATGTACACAGATCTCAAGTTAGGATTCTCAACAGGAAATTGTCACTCACACTGGTCTGACGTACGGCTGGCAGATCCAATGAGGGAATGGCAGCCCAACCACCTGCCCCGCCTCCTCTCCTCCATTGGTTATCTCCTCCTGCAGAGGTTAAAGAAATGAGAAAAGAACCAGTGTCATCATCTAGTTGTGTTGGGGGGAGGGAGAAGAGGGGGAGAAGAGGGGGAGGGGGGAGAAGGGGAGGGGGGAGAAGGGGAGGGGGGAGAAGTGAAGGAGGGGGGAGAAGGGGAGGGGGGAGAAGTGAAGGAGGGGGGAGAAGAGGGGGAGGGTGAAGAAGGGGAGAAGGGAGAAGAGGGGGAGAAGGGAGAAGAGGGGGAGGAGGGAGAAGAGGGGGAGAAGAGGGAGAGGGTGAAGAAGGGGAGAAGAGTGGGAGAAGAGGGGGAGAAGAGTGGGAGAAGAGGGGGAGAAGGGAGAAGAGGGGGAGAAGGGAGAAGAGGGGGAGGAGGGAGAAGAGGGGGAGGAGGGAGAAGAGGGGGAGAAGAGGGAGAGGGTGAAGAAGGGGAGAGGGTGAAGAAGGGGAGAAGGGAGAAGAGGGGGAGGAGGGAGAAGAGGGGGAGGGGGAGGAGGGAGAAGAGGGGGAGGGGGAGGAGGGAGAAGAGGGAGAAGAGGGAGAGGGTGAAGAAGGGGAGAAGGGAGAAGAGGGGGAGAAGGGAGAAGAGGGGGAGAAGGGAGAAGAGGGGGAGAAGGGAGAAGAGGGGGAGGAGGGAGAAGAGGGGGAGAAGAGGGAGAGGGTGAAGAAGGGGAGAAGGGAGAAGAGGGGGAGGAGGGAGAAGAGGGGGAGGGGGGAGGAGGGGAGGAGGGAGAAGAGGGAGAAGAGGGGGAGGGGGGAGGAGGGAGAAGAGGGGGAAGAGGGGGAGGGGGGAGGAGGGAGAAGAGGGGGAGGGGGGGGAGGAGGGAGAAGAGGGAGAGGGTGAAGAAGGGGAAGAGGGAAAAGAGGGGGAGAAGGGAGAAGAGGGGGAGAAGAGGGAGAAGAGGGGGAGAAGAGGGAGAAGAGGGGGAGAAGAGGGAGAGGGGGAAGAGGGAGAAGAGGGGGAGGAGGGAGAAGAGGGGAAAAAGAGGAGGAGCAATTGGTGAGGAAGAGAAACTAAAAAGGCGTAAAACATTTTGGGGAGGAGGGAAGGAAAGGTGAAAAACAGAATGATCCCTTGGTACCTGGCTAACCCTAACCCTAGGTATCTGGCAGCGTAGCCAACCCTAACCATTGGTACCTGGCAGCGTAGCTAACCCTAACCATTGGTACCTGGCAGCATAGCTAACCCTAACCCTAGGTATCTGGCAACGTAGCTAACCCTAACTATTGGTACCTGGCAGCATAGCTAACCCTAGGTACCTGGCAGCGTAGCTAACCCTAACCCTTGGTACCTGACAGCATAGCTAACCCTAACCCTAGGTATCTGGCAGCGTAGCTAACCCTAACCCTTGGTACCTGGCAGCATAGCTAACCCTAGGTACCTGGCAGCGTAGCTAACCCTAGGTACCTGACAGCATAGCTAACCCTAACCCTAGGTACCTGGCAGCGTAGCTAACCCTAACCCTTGGTACCTGACAGTGTAGCTAACCCTAACCCTAGGTACCTGGCAGCGTAGCTAACCCTAACCCTTGGTACCTGACAGTGTAGCTAACCCTAACCCTAGGTACCTGGCAGCGTAGCTAACCCTAGGTACCTGGCAGCGTAGCTAACCCTAACCCTTGGTACCTGACAGTGTAGCTAACCCTAACCCTAGGTACCTGGCAGCGTAGCTAACCCTAACCCTTGGTACCTGGCAGTGTAGCTAACCCTAGGTACCTGGCAGCGTAGCTAACCCTAACCCTTGGTACCTGACAGCGTAGCTAACCCTAACCCTTGGTACCTGACAGCGTAGCTAACCCTAACCCTTGGTACCTGGCAGCGTAGCTAACCCTAACCCTTGGTACCTGGCAGTGTAGCTAACCCTAACCCTAGGTACCTGGCAGTGTAGCTAACCCTAGGTACCTGGCAGTGTAGCTAACCCTAACCCTAGGTACCTGGCAGCGTAGCTAACCCTAGGTACCTGGCAGTGTAGCTAACCCTAACCCTAGGTACCTGGCAGTGTAGCTAACCCTAACCCTAGGTACCTGGCAGTGTAGCTAACCCTAGGTACCTGGCAGCGTAGCTAACCCTAACCCTAGGTACCTGGCAGCGTAGCTAACCCTAGGTACCTGGCAGTGTAGCTAACCCTAACCCTAGGTACCTGGCAGTGTAGCTAACCCTAACCCTTGGTACCTGACAGCATAGCTAACCCTAACCCTAGGTACCTGACAGCATAGCTAACCCTAACCCTAGGTACCTGGCAGCGTAGCTAACCCTAACCCTAGGTACCTGACAGCGTAGCTAACCCTAACCCTAGGTACCTGACAGTGTAGCTAACCCTAGGTACCTGACAGCATAGCTAACCCTAGGTACCTGGCAGCGTAGCTAACCCTAGGTACCTGGCAGCGTAGCTAACCCTAGGTACCTGACAGCATAGCTAACCCTAGGTACCTGACAGTGTAGCTAACCCTAACCCTAGGTACCTGACAGCATAGCTAACCCTAGGTACCTGACAGCATAGCTAACCCTAACCCTAGGTACCTGACAGCATAGCTAACCCTAGGTACCTGGCAGCGTAGCTAACCCTAACCCTAGGTACCTGGCAGCGTAGCTAACCCTAACCCTAGGTACCTGACAGTGTAGCTAACCCTAGGTACCTGACAGCATAGCTAACCCTAGGTACCTGGCAGCGTAGCTAACCCTAGGTACCTGGCAGCGTAGCTAACCCTAACCCTTGGTACCTGGCAGCGTAGCTAACCCTAGGTACCTGACAGTGTAGCTAACCCTAGGTACCTGACAGCATAGCTAACCCTAACCCTAGGTACCTGACAGCATAGCTAACCCTAGGTACCTGACAGCGTAGCTAACCCTAAACCTTAGTACCTGGCAGCGTAGTCTGAGTTGTCTGCTGACCTCTGTCAGCCCCTGCAGGTTCTTCACCTTGGCCAGCTCCTCTCTCAGGTCCTTGTGGATCTGCAGCCTGGAGAAACACTAACAAATCAAACACACACACAGATTGTGGCGATAGTGAAGTCCTGAGTGTGTGTGTGTGTCCCTCTGGGTGTGTGTGTGTCCCTCTGGGTGTGTGTGTGTGTCCCTCTGGGTGTGTGTGTGTCCCTCTGGGTGTGTGTGTGTGTCCCTCTGGGTGTGTGTGTGTCCCTCTGGGTGTGTGTGTGTGTCCCTCTGGGTGTGTGTGTGTGTCCCTCTGGGTGTGTGTGTGTGTGTCCCTCTGGGTGTGTGTGTTACATACGTGTGGTGCCAGAGCTTGAAGAGGTGTGCTCGGACATAGGACAGGGTACAGGGAGGGTACTGACTGACCACCTCTAGATACTCCTCAGCCATCTCCCATACAGGAGGGCTGTGACCCTCAAACAGAGCTGGGTTATGGAGGTTCCCCTCTGGAAACACACACAGAGAGAGAGAAACACAGAGAAAGAAACACAGAGAGAGAGAGAGAGAGAGAGAGAGAGAGAGAGAGAGAGAGAGAGAGAGAGAGAGAGAGAGAGAGATAAACACAGAGAGAGAAACAGAGAGAGAGAAACAGAGAGAGAGAGAGAACACACAGAGAGAGAGAGAAAAACAGAGAGAGAGAGAGAAACACACAGAGAACCACACACACACAGAGAGAGAGAAACAGAGAGAAACACACAGAAAGAACCATACACACACAGACACATGAGAGAGAGAGAAAGTGATAAACACAAATTAGTAGGTGTTATGACTCTTGGGAGACTAATTACTCAAGGTGAGGCGGAGGTGTGTACCTGCACTCATCACCCCCTGTACTCCAGTCTCCTCCATACACTGCTCCACATCACTCAGGTGTTGGATGTTACCGTTAGCGAACACAGGGATGTTAACAGCGTTCCTATAGCAACAACACAGAGAGAGATAGAGAGAGCGACTGTTTAATAAACCCAGTATCAGCTATGTGACAATAGAATAGAGTACTGTACAGTAGAATATAATATAATATTTTCCTGTGACGAAACTTCTTGGAGACCTACTAGGCTACACAAACTGTCTCCAACTACACAGCAGAGACCTACTAGACTATACAAACTACCTCCAACTACACAGCAGAGACCTACTAGACTACACAAACTACCTCCAACTACACAGCAGAGACCTACCAGACTACACAAACTACCTCCAACTACACAGCAGAGACCTACTAGACTACACAAACTACCTCCAACTACACAGCAGAGACCTACTAGACTACACAAACTACCTCCAACTACACAGCAGAGACCTACTAGACTATACAAACTGTCTCCAACTACACAGCAGAGACCTACTAGACTATACAATCTGTCTCCAACTACACAGCAGAGACCTACTAGACTACACAAACTGTCTCCAACTACATAGCAGAGACCTACTAGACTACACAAACTGTCTCCAACTACACAGCAGAGACCTACTAGACTACAAACTGTCTCCAACTACACAGTAGCCGTACTAGACTACAAACTGTCTCCCCTACTAGACTACACAAACTACCTCCAACTACACAGCAGATACCTACTAGACTACACAAACTACCTCCAACTACACAGCAGATACCTACTAGACTACAAACTACCTCCAACTACACAGCAGAGACCTACTAGACTACAAACTACCTCCAACTACACAGTAGCCATACTAGACTACGAACTGTCTCCCCTACTAGACTACACAAACTACCTCCAACTACACAGCAGAGACCTACTAGACTACACAAACTGTCTCCAACTACACAGCAGAGACCTACTAGACTACACAAACTGTCTCCAACTACACAGCAGAGACCTACTAGACTACAAACTGTCTCCAACTACACAGTAGCCGTACTAGACTACAAACGGTCTCCCTTACTAGACTACACAAACAACCTCCAACTACACAGCAGATACCTACTAGACTACAAACTACCTCCAACTACACAGCAGAGACCTACTAGACTACAAACTACCTCCAACTACACAATAGCCATACTAGACTACAAACTGTCTCCCCTACTAGACTACACAAACTACCTCCAACTACACAGCAGAGACCTACAAGACTACACAAACTGTTTCCACCTGACAAACATAATATTGGTTCTTCTCTGTAGTCTTGAACTGTGAGGGAACTGCAGTGTGCTTACCGTACAGCCTTGATGTGTTCCCGGCTAGCGATGCCTGTGGCGGGTCCTTTCTTAATTGAACTGTGAGGGAACTGCAGTGTGCTTACCGTACAGCCTTGATGTGTTCCCAGCTAGCGATGCCTGTGGCGGGTCCTTTCTTAATTGAACTGTGAGGGAACTGCAGTGTGCTTACCGTACAGCCTTGATGTGTTCCCAGCTAGCGATGCCCGTGGCGGGTCCTTTCTGGTCCTTGGTCCGACCGTGGACGGTCAGCAGCTGAGACAGAGATGGAGAGGTCTGAATGACAAGACTTCCTACCCGGTTAAATAAAAAATTAATTACTAATAAAATGAGTCTGTCTGTGTGTTGTTATGGAGACAGCATAGGTGACACTGCAGTACTACGAGGCAAGTTTTTGATGAGGTTCTCTTGTTCAGATATTTGTAAGTGGACTGGAGGCAGGGCATGAAAGGGATAACGAATCCAGTTGTTTGTGTCATTCGTTTCGGGAAAGAACCTGCGGAATTGCGCACCCAACTCACTCAGGTGCTTCGCTATATCACATTTGACATTGTCCGTAAGCTTGAGTTCATTTAGAACACAAAAAAAATCCTACGATGATGGAAAGACCTGTGTGTTGTCCTTGTTAATGCAGACAGAGAAGAGCTCCAACTTCTTAATCATAGCCTCAATTTTGTCCCGCACATTGAATATAGTTGCAGAGGGTCCCTGTAATCCTAGATTCAGATCATTCAGGAGAGAGAGAAAACATCACCCAGATAGACAAACTACCTCCAACTACACAGCAGAGACCTACTAGACTACACAAACTACCTCCAACTACACAGCAGAGACCTACTAGACTACACAAACTACCTCCAACTACACAGCAGAGACCTACTAGACTACACAAACTACCTCCAACTACACAGCAGAGACATACTAGACTACACAAACTACCTCCAACTACACAGCAGAGACATACTAGACTACACAAACTACCTCCAACTACACAGCAGAGACATACTAGACTACACAAACTGTCTCCAACTACACAGCAGAGGCCTACTAGACTACACAAACTACCTCCAACTACACAGCAGAGGCCTACTAGACTACACAAACTACCTCCAACTACACAGCAGAGACCTACTAGACTACACAAACTACCTCCAACTACACAGCAGAGACCTACTAGACTACACAAACTACCTCCAACTACACAGCAGAGACCTACTAGACTACACAAAGTACCTCCAACTACACAGCAGAGACATACTAGACTACACAAAGTACCTCCAACACCTCAAGCTCAACCTCGACAAGACGGAGCTGCTCTTCCTCCCGGGAAAGGCCTGCCTGCTCCAAGACCTCTCCATCACAGTTGACAATCTATGGTGTTCCCATCCCAGGTGCTTGCACCTCTAAATATAATCTGGCTAATTTTAGGTAATGTTTCATAGAAGATCAAAATAAAATACTTGTGTGTGATGTTTCCCACCTGGCATCCAGCCTTCTCCAGCATCTGAGCGTACTGAACAGTCTCCTCCATCTTGTTAAACACACGGATCTTACAGGTGATGGGAACAGAGATCTTCTCATTGGCTAGCTTCACTAAGGAGAAACAGAGAAAAAAGACTGGCTAGCTTCACTAAGGAGAAACAGAGAGAAAAAGACTGGCTAGCTTCACTAAGGAGAAACAGAGAGAAAAGACTGGCTAGCTTCACTAAGGAGAAACAGAGAGAAAAAGACTGGCTAGCTTCACTGAGGAGAAACAGAGAGAAAAAGACTGGCTAGCTTCACTAAGGAGAAACAGAGAAAAGACTGGCTAGCTTAAATCAAATCAAATATTATTGGTCACATACACGTGTTTAGCAGACATTATTGTGGGTGTAGCGAAATGCTTGTGTCTCTAGCTCCGACAGTGCAGTAATATCTAACAAGTAATATCTAACCATTCCACAAAATATACCCACTACACACAAATCTAAGTAAAGGAATGGAATTTGAAAATATATGGCCCGGCTGAAAATTAAAAAACTTTTCTGGGCTAACAATCTAAAAACATTGAGACCAGGTGACGTGGAGAGGATCTGTGTCTGCACCATACTACTCTCAGTACTGGTGTCCCCCAGGGCTCCGTTCTAGGCCCTCTCCTCTTCTCTCTATACGCCAAGTCACTCAGCTTTGGTGACACGCATCTCTGCATGCCTGGCAGATATCTCAGCTTGGATGTCGGCCCACCACCTCAAGCTCAACCTCGACAAGACGGAGCTGCTCTTCCTCCCGGGAAAGGCCTGCCTGCTCCAAGACCTCTCCATCACAGTTGACAACTCCGTGGTGTTCCCATCCCAGAGTGCATAGAACCTTGGCAGGACACTAGAGAACATCCTGTTGTTTTCTGCAAACGTCAAAGCAGTGACCCGCTCCTGCAGGGTCAAGCTCTACCACATCCGTACAGTACAACCCTTCCTCACACAGGAAGTAGCACAGGTCCTAATCCAGGCACTTGTCATCTCCCGTCTGGCCTACTGCAACTCTCTGTTGGCTGGGCTCCCAGCTTGTTCCATCAAACCCCCTGCAACTTCTCCAGAACGCCGCAGCCCGCTCCTCCACACACTCCGATGGCTTCCAATCTTCAAGACCCTGGTGTTTGCCTACGGAACAGCAAGAGGAACTGCCCCTCACGACCTTCAGGCTCAAACACTACACTCCAACCGGAATACTCCGTTCTGCCACCTCTGGTCTCTTGGCCCTACCCACCCTACAGCTCCCACTCAGCCCAGCCCAAGCTCTTCTCTCTCCTGGCACCCCAATGGTGGAACAAGCTTCCCCCTGAAACTAGGACAGCAGAGTCCCTGCCCATCTTCTGAAAACATATAGAACCCAAAAACTCACACTTTACACTTTTTTTCAACTAATTATCTAGTAAAAGACTGAGTGCTTATGATGTACAGACCATTCCAGACAGGTAAAACGCAGCATGACACCATTCCAGACAGGTAAAATGCAGAATGACACCATTCCAGACAGGTAAAATGCAGAATGACACCATTCCAGACAGGTAAAATGCAGAATGACACCATTCCAGACAGGTTAAACACACCATGACACCATTCCAGACAGGTAAAACACACCATGACACCATTCCAGACAGGTAAAACAGAGCATGACACCATTCCAGACAGGTAAAACAGAGCATGACACCATTCCAGACAGGTGAAACAGAGCATGACACCATTCCAGACAGGTAAAACAGCACGACACCATTCCAGACATGTTAAACAGCATGACACCATTCCAGACATGTAAAACAGCATGACACCATTCCAGACAGGTAAAACACAGCATGACACCATTCCAGACAGGTGAAACACAGCATGACACCATTCCAGACAGGTAAAACAGAGCATGACACCATTCCAGACAGGTAAAACACACCATGACACCATTCCAGACAGGTAAAACAGCACGACACCATTCCAGACAGGTAAAATGCATTATGACACCATTCCAGACAGGTAAAATGCATTATGACACCATTCCAGACAGGTAAAACGCAGCATGACACCATTCCAGACAGGTGAAACACACCATGACACCATTCCAGACAGGTAAAACACACCATGACACCATTCCAGACAGGTAAAACACACCATGACACCATTCCAGACAGGTAAAACGCAGCATGACACCATTCCAGACAGGTAAAACACAGCACGACACCATTCCAGACAGGTAAAACGCAGCATGACACCATTCCAGACAGGTAAAACACAGCACGACACCATTCCAGACAGGTAAAACAGCATGACACCATTCCAGACAGGTAAAACACACCATGACACCATTCCAGACAGGTAAAACACACCATGACACCATTACAGACAGGTAAAACACACCATGACACCATTCCAGACAGGTAAAACACACCATGACACCATTCCAGACAGGTAAAACACACCATGACACCATTCCAGACAGGTAAAACACAGCACGACACCATTCCAGACAGGTAAAACACAGCACGACACCATTCCAGACAGGTAAAACACAGCATGACACCATTCCAGACAGGTAAAACAGCATGACACCATTCCAGACAGGTAAAACACACCATGACACCATTCCAGACAGGTAAAACACAGCATGACACCATTCCAGACAGGTAAAACCTGGCATACTATATTTTATTTCTACCTCTCTAACTCTCTCCCTCTTTTCTCTCTCTGTTCAAACTCACCCATCTTCTCCAGCAGCTCCCACTCATCCTGTAGGAAGACTCCGTAGTGCCCTTCGTCAGAAATAAATTAGAAACAAATTGACCCCAAACATACAGCATGCTTAGCCTAATTGAAAACCACTTTATTTTTTTATCAGGGTTTATCTCTCTCACACACACCATCTCTGTCTCTGAGTGGGGTTTCAGGGTTGGTTAGTTAGTACCTCTCTTGGCGATCATCTGTGGGCATCCCAGGTTGAGATCGATAGCATCACAGTAGTCCTGAGCCAGTAGACATGCCTGGACAAACACCTCTGGGTCGTTGGCACAGAACTGACACACACACACACACACAAAGTGCATTACAAACACCTCTGAGTTATTGGCACAGAACTGAGACCATAACACAGGAATCGGGGTGATTGTAAAACTCAGAGGCTAGCTGAAACAGGGTGAGAGGTGGTGTTAAAACACAGAGGCTAGCTGAAACAGGGTGAGAGTGGATGGTAAAACACAGAGGCTAGCTGAAACAGGGTGAGGGTGGATGGTAAAACATAGAGGTTAGCTGAAACAGGGTGAGAGTGGATGGTAAAACACAGAGGCTAGCTGAAACAGGGTGAGAGGTGGTGGTAAAACACAGAGGCTAGCTGAAACAGGGTGAGAGGTGGTGGTAAGACAGAGGCTAGCTGAAACAGGGTGAAAGTGGATGGTAAAACTCAGAGGCTAGCTGAAACAGGGTGAGAGTGGATGGTGAAACACAGAGGTTAGCTGAAACAGGGTGAGAGTGGATGGTGAAACACAGAGGTTAGCTGAAACAGGGTGAGAGTGGATGGTGAAACAGAGGTTAGCTGAAACAGGGTGAGAGTGGATGGTGAAACAGAGGTTAGCTGAAACAGGGTGAGAGGTGGTGGTAAAACACAGAGGTTGGCTAATAGCTGTAGTTGAATAATACGACCTGTGACACTCCATTCCCCTGTCGGCATGTGTTTGTGTGTCTTTCTCTCTCACCTGTGTAATAAGCGGCCTGTCTTCGGGGCAGACTTCGCTGTACAGGTTGTCTTTCCTGTAGTTGGCGTCACGTACAAACACCTGCGCGTGCAGCATGGGCGTGTAGCACAGCTCGGCGCCATGGCGACGGCTCAGTAGACGCCAGGCCAGTTCGCTCTGGTCCACCATGGGTGCAACGACGTAACGCGCCCCCCTCAGCGTGGTCTTCCAGAACTCAAAGCCTTGCAGCTTCACCGCCATCACAGCAACCTGACCTGACAGAGGGAGAGGGGAATGAGAGAGAAAATGAAGTTGTTTTGAGCATAGGAGGACAATACAGTCAAAAATAAAGAGGGTACTGGGTAGAACTAAAGTAGGAGGACGATTCCCCTTGGGCCACTGAGAACCTAAATGGGTCACGGTCTTTCTTGGATATTAACTGCCTCAGGCACTGCATCTCAATGCAAGAGGCGTCACTACAGTCCCTGGTTCGAATCCAGGCTGTATCACATCCGGCCATGATTTGGAGTCCCATAGGGCAGCGCACAATTGGCCCAGCGTCGTCCGGGTTTGGCCGGAGTAGGCCGTCATTGTAAATAAGAATTTGTTCTTAACTGACTCGCCTTGTTAGATAAAGGTTCAATCAAATTAAATAAATAAAAAAGTTATATCTGTAGGACTTATAGAGACATAGTATATCTGTAGGACTTATAGAGACATAGTATATCTGTAGGACTTAAAGAGACATAGTATATCTGTAGGACTTATAGAGACATAGTATATCTGTAGGACTTAAAGAGACATAGTATATCTGTAGGACTTATAGAGACATAGTATATCTGTAGGACTTATAGAGACATAGTATATCTGTAGTACATACCAACATAGTATATCTGTAGGACTTATAGAGACATAGTATATCTGTAGGACTTATAGAGACATAGTATATCTGTAGGACTTATAGAGACATAGTATATCTGTAGGACTTATAGAGACATAGTATATCTGTAGGACTTATAGAGACATAGTATATCTGTAGGACTTAGAGAGACATAGTATATCTGTAGGACTTATAGAGACATAGTATATCTGTAGGACTTATAGAGACATAGTATATCTGTAGGACTTATAGAGACATAGTATATCTGTAGGACTTATAGAGAAATAGTATATCTGTAGGACTTATAGAGAAATAGTATATCTGTAGGACTTATAGAGACATAGTAATCTGTAGGACTTATAGAGACAATAGTATATCTGTAGGACTTATAGAGAAAATAGTATATCTGTAGGACTTATAGAGACATAGTATATCTGTAGGACTTATAGAGACATAGTATTCTGTAGGACTTATAGAGACATAGTATATCTGTAGGACTTATAGAGACATAGTATATCTGTAGGACTTATAGAGACATAGTATATCTGTAGGACTTTATAGAAGACATAGTATATCTGTAGGACTTATAGAGACATAGTATATCTGTAGGACTTATAGAGACATAGTATATCTGTAGGACTTATAGAGACATAGTATATCTGTAGGATTATAGAGACATAGTATATCTGTAGGACTTATAGAGACATAGTATATTGTAGGGACTTATAGAGACATAGTATATCTGTAGGACTTATAGAGACATAGTAATCTGTAGGACTTATAGAGACATAGTATATCTGTAGGACTTATAGAGAATAGTATGATCTGTAGGACTTATTAGAGACATAGTATATCTGTAGGACTTATAGAGACATAGTATATCTGTAGGACTTATAGAGACATAGTATATCTGTAGGACTTATAGAGACATAGTATATCTGTAGGACTTATAGAGACATAGTAGATCTGTAGGACTTATAGAGACATAGTATATCTGTAGGACTTATAGGACATAGTTATATCTGTAGGACTTATAGAGACATAGTATATCTGTAGGACTTATAGAGACATAGTATATCTGTAGGACTTATAGAGACATAGTATATCTGTAGGACTTATAGAGGACATAGTATATCTGTAGGACTTATAGAGACATAGTATATCTGTAGGACTTATAGAGACATAGTATATCTGTAGGACTTATAGAGACATAGTATATCTGTAGGACTTATAGAGACATAGTATATCTGTAGGACTTATAGAGACATAGTATATCTGTAGGACTTATAGAGACATAGTATATCTGTAGGACTTATAGAGACATAGTATATCTGTAGGACTTATAGAGGACATAGTATATCTGTAGGACTTATAGAGACATAGTATATCTGTAGGACTTATAGAGACATAGTATATCTGTAGGACTTAAAGAGACATAGTATATCTGTAGGACTTATAGAGACATAGTATATCTGTAGGACTTATAGAGAAATAGTATATCTGTAGGACTTATAGAGACATAGTATATCTGTAGGACTTATAGAGACATAGTATATCTGTAGGACTTATAGAGACATAGTATATCTGTAGGACTTAAAGAGACATAGTATATCTGTAGGACTTATAGAGACATAGTATATTGTAGGACTTATAGAGACATAGTATATCTGTAGGACTTATAGAGACATAGTATATCTGTAGGACTTAAAGAGACATAGTATATCTGTAGGACTTTATAGAGACATAGTATATCTGTAGGACTTATAGAGACATGTATATCTGTAGGACTTATAGAGACATAGTATATCTGTAGGACTTAAAGAGACATAGTACATCTGTAGGACTTATAGAGGGCGAATCTGTATATCTTTATAGAGACCATAGTATATCTGTAGGACTTATAGAGACATAGTATATCTGTAGGACTTATAGAGACATAGTATATCTGTAGGACTTATAGAGAGATAGTATATCTGTAGTACATACCAACATAGTATATCTGTAGGACTTATAGAGACATAGTATATCTGTAGGACTTATAGAGACATAGTATATCTGTAGGACTTATAGAGACATAGTATGTCTTGTAGGACTTATAGAGACATAGTATATCTGTAGGACTTATAGAGACATAGTATATCTGTAGGACTTATAGAGACATAGTATATCTGTAGGACTTATAGAGACATAGTATATCTGTAGGACTTATAGAGACATAGTATATCTGTAGGACTTAAAGAGACATAGTACATCTGTAGGACTTATAGAGACATAGTATATCTGTAGGACTATAGAGACATAGTATATCTGTAGGACTTATAGAGACATAGTATATCTGTAGGACTTATAGAGACATAGTATATCTGTAGGACTTATAGAGACATAGTATATCTGTAGGACTTATAGAGACATAGTATATCTGTAGGACTTATAGAGACATAGTATATCTGTAGGACTTATAGAGACATAGTATATCTGTAGGACTTATAGAGACATAGTATATCTGTAGGACTTATAGAGACATAGTATATCTGTAGGGACTTATAGAGACATAGTATATCTGTAGGACTTATAGAGACATAGTATATCTGTAGGACTTATAGAGACATAGTATATCTGTAGGACTTATAGAGACATAGTATATCTGTAGGACTTATAGAGACATAGTATATCTGTAGGACTTATAGAGACATAGTATATCTGTAGGACTTAAAGAGACATAGTATATCTGTAGGACTTATAGAGAACATAGTATATCTGTAGGACTTATAGAGACATAGTATATCTGTAGGACTATAGAGACATAGTATATCTGTAGGAACTTACAGAGACATAGTATATCTGTAGGAACTTATAGAGACATAGTATATCTGTAGGACTTATAGAGACATAGTATATCTGTAGGACTTATAGAGACATAGTATATCTGTAGGACTTAAAGAGACATAGTACATCTGTAGGACTTATAGAGACATAGTATATCTGTAGGACTTATAGAGGACATAGTATATCTGTAGGACTTATAGAGACATAGTATATCTGTAGGACTTATAGAGACATAGTATATCTGTAGGACTTATAGAGACATAGTATATCTGTAGGACTTATAGAGAGATAGTATATCTGTAGTACATACCAACATAGTATATCTGTAGGACTTATAGAGACATAGTATATCTGTAGGACTTATAGAGACATAGTATATCTGTAGGACTTATAGAGACATAGTATGTCTTGTAGGACTTATAGAGACATAGTATATCTGTAGGACTTATAGAGACATAGTATATCTGTAGGACTTATAGAGACATAGTTATCTGTAGGACTTATAGAGACATAGTATATCTGTAGGACTTATAGAGACATAGTATATCTGTAGGACTTAAAGAGACATAGTACATCTGTAGGACTTATAGAGACATAGTATATCTGTAGGACTTATAGAGACATAGTATATCTGTAGGACTTATAGAGACATAGTATATCTGTAGGACTTATAGAGACATAGTATATCTGTAGGACTTATAGAGACATAGTATATCTGTAGGACTTATAGAGACATAGTATATCTGTAGGACTTATAGAGACCTAGTATATCTGTAGGACTTATAGAGACATAGTATATCTGTAGGACTTATAGAGACATAGTATATCTGTAGGACTTATAGAGACATAGTATATCTGTAGGACTTAAAGAGACATAGTATATCTGTAGGACTTATAGAGACATAGTATATCTGTAGGACTTATAGAGACATAGTATATCTGTAGGACTTATAGAGACATAGTATTCTGTAGGACTTAAAGAGACATAGTATATCTGTAGGACTTTATAGAGACATAGTATATCTGTAGGACTTATAGAGACATAGTATATCTGTAGGACTTATAGAGACATAGTATATCTGTAGGACTTATAGAGACATAGTATATCTGTAGGACTTATAGAGACATAGTATATCTGTAGGACTTAAGAGAATAGTATATCTGTAGGACTTATAGAGACATAGTATATCTGTAGGACTTATAGAGACATAGTATATCTGTAGGACTTATAGAGACAGTATGTCTTGTAGGACTTATAGAGACATAGTATATCTGTAGGACTTATAGAGACATAGTATGTCTTGTAGGACTTATAGAGACATAGTATATCTGTGGGACTTATAGAGACATAGTATATCTGTAGGACTTATAGAGACATAGTATATCTGCAGTACATACCAACATAGTATATCTGTAGGACTTATAGAGACACAGTATATCTGTAGGACTTATAGAGACATAAGTATATCTGTAGGACTTAAAGAGACATAGTACATCTGTAGGACTTATAGAGACATAGTATATCTGTGGGACTTATAGAGACATAGAATATCTGTAGGACTTATAGAGACATAGTATATCTGTGGGACTTATAGAGACATAGTATATCTGTAGGACTTATAGAGAGATAGTATATCTGTAGTACATACCAACATAGTATATCTGTAGGACTTATAGAGACATAGTATATCTGTAGGACTTATAGAGACATAGTATATCTGTAGGACTTATAGAGACATAGTATGTCTTGTAGGACTTATAGAGACATAGTATATTTGTAGGACTTATAGAGCCATAGTATATCTGTAGGACTTATAGAGACATAGTATATCTGTAGGACTTAAAGAGACATAGTATATCTGTAGGACTTATAGAGACATAGTATATCTGTAGGACATATGGGACTGATTAAATCTCTGGACAGTTTCCTAGGGTAGTTATTATATTAGTTTTGACAGTGTGATACCCCTCATCCTCATCTCCCCGCAAGCATGATGCTCTGGATGTGACAAAGACAATTTTAATTCATGTTAATAAGGACATTTCTAAAACATTTTTCAAAGGAGCAGAGTTCCCGAGATCCACCAATGTTAGCGATCGCGTGTCAGAACTGGTGCACACATACTGTAGCCATTGGGTGCACATGACTCTTGGTTACCCAGCCAGCCAGCTAACGTTAGCACAGTTAGCTAGTAAAATTCCTGTGGATTTCATCAACAAAAACATATTGACGACACGCTAGAAGACATATCTAACATTTCATCAAAATGCTTGATAACACAAAATAACATTTACCTGTATGAGAAACACTTTGTAAAATTTACTCCAGGATGTTATCAACGGTGGTTCGAGTGCCAAACCAGTGTAACAGTCAAATATGACCGAGGGGAAACGATAAGTGGTAAAAGCTACCGCCTGGTTTCAGTAACTTTGCTTTTGAACATTACTGAACACACATTTCCATTTAAACTACCTTTCGGAGTTGTGAGCTCTCTCTATAGTCAGCTGTAACGATGTTCCTCAAATATCATACGAATTGTGTATCAAGCAGGAAATAATCCATACCAGAAAAAAACAAGGCAACAGTAAACA
>NW_022261983.1:14435901-14463401 GCF_002021735.2 Oncorhynchus kisutch
TACTGCTACTACTACTGCTATTGCTGCCACTACTACTTCGACTGCTATTCCTGCCACTACTACTACTGCTACTACTGCTACCACTACTGCTGCTATTGCTGCTACTACTACTACTGCTGCTACTACTACTACTACTACTGCTGCTGCTACTACTAATGCTTCCACTACCACTACCACCACTACTACCACTACTACCACTACCACCACCAACACTACTACCGCTATCACTACCACTACCACTACTACCACTAATACCACCACCACTACTACCGCTATCACTACCACTACCACTACTACCACTACCACTACTACTACCACTACCACCACCACCACTACTACCGCTATCACTACCACTACCACTACTACCACTACCACCACCACCACTACTACCACTACTACCACCACTACTACCACTACCACCACCACCACTACTACCACTACCACCACCACCACTACTACCGCTATCACTACCACTACCACTACTACCACTATGACTACTACTATCACTACCACTACTACCACTATGACCACTACTATCACTACCACTACTACCAATATGACCACTACTACTACTTCTACTACTACCACAACTACTACTGCTACTAATGGTGCTGCTACTACTACTACTACCACTACTACTACTACCAATACTATGACTACTACTACTATCACTACCACTATGACCACTACTACCACTACTACCAGTATGACCACTACTACTACTTCTACCACAACTACTACTGCTACTACTGGTGCTGCTACTACTACTGCTACTATTACTACTACTACTGCTACCACTACTACTACTACTACCCCTACCACTACTACTACTACCACCACGACTACTACTACTACCACTACTACTACCACTATGACCACTATTACCACTAATACTACTACTATTATTACTACTACTACTACCACTACCATCACGACAACTACTACTACCACAACTACTTCCACTACTACTACCACTACTACTTCCACTACTACTACCACTACTGACACTACCACTACCATTACTACTACTACCACTACCACTACTACCACTACTGTAACTATTTGTACATTTTAGTAGTAGATTTGAGTCATTTAGCATACTGACAGCGTCACTAGAAATATAGATCCTTCTGTAATATGCCAATATAATTTTACAAACCCATCAGTGTCGTTAGTGACACAACTAGAACTGACAGCTTTCTGCATGTTTACTCCATAATCTAAATATAATCTATATAGCTCTGTCTCTATCCATGGCCCTCAGCTGCCTCCTCTGTCTCTATCCATGGCCCCTCAGCTGCCTCCTCTGTCTCTATCCATGGCCCTCAGCTGCCTCCTCTGTCTCTATCCATGGCCCTCAGCTGCCTCCTCTGTCTCTATCCATGGCCCTCAGCTGCCTCCTCTGTCTCTATCCATGGCCTCAGCTGCCTCCTCTGTCTCTATCCATGGCCCTCAGCTGCCTCCTCTGTCTCTATCCATGGCCAGCTGCCTCCTCTGTCTCTATCCATGCCCTCAGCTGCCTCCTCTGTCTCTATCCATGGCCCTCAGCTGCCTCCTCTGTCTCTATCCATGGCCCTCAGCTGCCTCCTCTGTCTCTATCCATGGCCCTCAGCTGCCTCCTCTGTCTCTATCCATGGCCCTCAGCTGCCTCCTCTGTCTCTATCCATGGCCCTCAGCTGCCTCCTCTGTCTCTATCCATGGCCCTCAGCTGCCTCCTCTGTCTCTATCCATGGCCCTCAGCTGCCTCCTCTGTCTCTATCCATGGCCCTCAGCTGCCTCCTCTGTCTCTATCCATGGCCCTCAGCTGCCTCCTCTGTCTCTATCCATGGCCCTCAGCTGCCTCCTCTGTCTCTATCCATGGCCCTCAGCTGCCTCCTCTGTCTCTATCCATGGCCCTCAGCTGCCTCCTCTGTCTCTATCCATGGCCCTCAGCTGCCTCCTCTGTCTCTATCCATGGCCCTCAGCTGCCTCCTCTGTCTCTATCCATGGCCCTCAGCTGCCTCCTCTGTCTCTATCCATGGCCCTCAGCTGCCTCCTCTGTCTCTATCCATGGCCCTCAGCTGCCTCCTCTGTCTCTATCCATGGCCCTCCAGCTGCCTCCTCTGTCTCTATCCATGGCCCTCAGCTGCCTCCTCTGTCTCTATCCATGGCCCTCAGCTGCCTCCTCTGTCTCTATCCATGGCCCTCAGCTGCCTCCTCTGTCTCTATCCATGGCCCTCAGCTGCCTCCTCTGTCTCTATCCATGGCCCTCAGCTGCCTCCTCTGTCTCTATCCATGGCCCTCAGCTGCCTCCTCTGTCTCTATCCATGGCCCTCAGCTGCCTCCTCTGTCTCTATCCATGGCCCTCAGCTGCCTCCTCTGTCTCTATCCATGGCCCTCAGCTGCCTCCTCTGTCTCTAATCCATGGCCCTCAGCTGCCTCCTCTGTCTCTATCCATGGCCCTCAGCTGCCTCCTCTGTCTCTATCCATGGCCCTCAGCTGCCTCCTCTGTCTCTATCCATGGCCCTCAGCTGCCTCCTCTGTCTCTATCCATGGCCCTCAGCTGCCTCCTCTGTCTCTATCCATGGCCCTCAGCTGCCTCCTCTGTCTCTATCCATGGCCCTCAGCTGCCTCCTCTGTCTCTATCCATGGCCCTCAGCTGCCTCCTCTGTCTCTATCCATGGCCCTCAGCTGCCTCCTCTGTCTCTATCCATGGCCCTCAGCTGCCTCCTCTGTCTCTATCCATGGCCCTCAGCTGCCTCCTCTGTCTCTATCCATGGCCCTCAGCTGCCTCCTCTGTCTCTATCCATGGCCCTCAGCTGCCTCCTCTGTCTCTATCCATGGCCCTCAGCTGCCTCCTCTGTCTCTATCCATGGCCCTCAGCTGCCTCCTCTGTCTCTATCCATGGCCCTCAGCTGCCTCCTCTGTCTCTATCCATGGCCCTCAGCTGCCTCCTCTGTCTCTATCCATGGCCCTCAGCTGCCTCCTCTGTCTCTATCCATGGCCCTCAGCTGCCTCCTCTGTCTCTATCCATGGCCCTCAGCTGCCTCCTCTGTCTCTATCCATGGCCCTCAGCTGCCTCCTCTGTCTCTATCCATGGCCCTCAGCTGCCTCCTCTGTCTCTATCCATGGCCCTCAGCTGCCTCCTCTGTCTCTATCCATGGCCCTCAGCTGCCTCCTCTGTCTCTATCCATGGCCCTCAGCTGCCTCCTCTGTCTCTATCCATGGCCCTCAGCTGCCTCCTCTGTCTCTATCCATGGCCCTCAGCTGCCTCCTCTGTCTCTATCCATGGCCCTCAGCTGCCTCCTCTGTCTCTATCCATGGCCCTCAGCTGCCTCCTCTGTCTCTATCCATGGCCCTCAGCTGCCTCCTCTGTCTCTATCCATGGCCCTCAACTGCCTCCTCTGTCTCTATCGATGGCTCTCAGCTGCCTCCTCTGTCTCTATCTATTGTCATCTACAAGACCCTGCTAGGTAAAGTCCCCCCTTATCTCAGCTCGCTGGTCACCATAGCATCTCCCACCTGTAGCACACGCTCCAGCAGGTATATCTCTCTAGTCACCCCCAAAACCAATTCTTTCTTTGGCCGCCTCTCCTTCCAGTTCTCTGCTGCCAATGACTGGAACGAACTACAAAAATCTCTGAAACTGGAAACACTTATCTCCCTCACTAGCTTTAAGCACCAACTGTCAGAGCAGCTCACAGATTACTGCACCTGTACGTAGCCCACCTATAATTTAGCCCAAACAACTACCTCTTTCCCAACTGTATTTAATTTTAATTTATTTATTTATTTTTGCTCCTTTGCACCCCATTATTTTTATTTCTACTTTGCACATTCTTCCATTGCAAAACTACCATTCCAGTATTTTACTTGCTATATTGTATTTACTTTGCCATCATGGCCTTTTTTGCCTTTACCTCCCTTCTCACCTAATTTGCTCACATTGTATATAGACTTGTTTATACTGCATTATTGACTGTATGTTTGTTTTTACTCCATGTGTAACTCTGTGTCGTTGTATCTGTCGAACTGCTTTGCTTTATCTTGGCCAGGTCGCAATTGTAAATGAGAACTTGTTCTCAACTTGCCTACCTGGTTAAATAATGGTAAAAAAATTAAATTAAAAAAATTAAAAATCCATGGCCCTCAGCTGCCTCCTCTGTCTCTATCCATGGCCCTCAGCTGCCTCCTCTGTCTCTATCCATGGCTCTCAACTGCCTCCTCTGTCTCTATCGATGGCCCTCAGCTGCCTCCTCTGTCTCTATCCATGGCTCTCAACTGCCTCCTCTGTCTCTATCCATGGCCCTCAGCTGCCTCCTCTGTCTCTATCCATGGCCCTCAACTGCCTCCTCTGTCTCTATCGATGGCCCTCAGCTGCCTCCTCTGTCTCTATCCATGGCCCTCAACTGCCTCCTCTGTCTCTATCCATGGCCCTCAGCTGCCTCCTCTGTCTCAGAAATAATGACAACACAGACAACATGGCTGCATCTCTGTCTAACTAACGATGACAACAGTCTGAAGTGGCTTCCTCTCGTCTCCTCTCCTTCATCTCGATAGTCTAGTAGCTTCCTCTCCTCATCTCCACTCCTTCATCTCAATAGTCTAGTAGCTTCCTCTCCTCGTCTCCTCTCCTTCATCTCGATAGTCTAGTAGCTTCCTCTCCTCATCTCCTCTCCTTCATCTCAATAGTCTAGTAGCTTCCTCTCCTCATCTCCTCTCCTTCATCTCGATAGTCTAGTAGCTTCCTCTCCTCGTCTACTCTCCTTCATCTCGATAGTCTAGTAGCTTCCTCTCCTCGTCTCCTCTCCTTCATCTCAATAGTCTAGTAGTATCCTCTCCTCTTAATAGTGGAAAACTGGACAAGTCAAGCGAAAATATGATGGATCCCTACCAGGAACTTGCATTCCACTGTCCAGTTTCTTTCCCATGAGTGCAGATGAAGAAAGAGATGAGGAGAGTTAAGTCGTTGTATTGAGATGCACCCGGGGAGACAACGAGGTCTTGTGATATTTGCTGTGTCATGATGAGGTAATCCAGTCTCTGCTACAGTTTGTCTGGTGTGTGTGTGTGTGCGTGTGCGTGTGTGTGTGCATGTGTGTGTGTGTGTGTGTGTGTGTGTGTGCGTGTGCGTGTGCGTGTGTGTGTGTGTGTGTGTGTGTGTGTGTGTGTGTGTGTGTGTGTGTGTGTGTGTGTGTGTGTGTGTGTGTGTGTGTGTGTGTGTGTGTGTGTGCGTGCGTGTGTTGTAAGGCAGGATGTCACCAGAAAGGAAATAGTCCTCACAAATCAACAGGAAATAGTCCCCACAAATTGACAGGAAATAGTCCTCACACCACACGTCTCTGACGGAGCTAGACACAGCTGCATCTCACTGACCAGGATGGAGAATCAATAACTCAGTAAATACTGCAGGTCACTGACCAGGATGGAGAATCAATAACTCAGTAAATACTGTATCTCACTGACCAGGATGGAGAATCAATAACTCAGTAAATACTGCAGGTCACTGACCAGGATGGAGAATCAATAACTGAGTAAATACTGTATCTCACTGACCAGGATGGAGAATCAATAACTCAGTAAATACTGCAGGTCACTGACCAGGATGGAGAATCAATAACTCATTAAATACTGCAGGTCACTGACCAGGATGGAGAATCAATAACTCATTAAATACTGCAGGTCACTGACCAGGATGGAGAATCAATAACTCAGTAAATACTGCAGGTCACTGACCAGGATGGAGAATCAATAGCTCACGGCAGGTCTGGGAAGTATGTCAAGTATGTAACAGAATAAAATATGGACGTAGCCATGGCTATGGGTTCCGGCTTGGCTGTTTGCGTTTCTCAAGGTTTGTGAGGTATCCTGTATATAATACTGTACAGAGAGTCAAATACTGTAAGGGGGAGTTTCCCAGAAACAGATTAAACCTAGTTCTGGACTAAGAATCATTTCTGATAGAGATTCAGTCCAGGACTTGGCTTAACCTGTGTCCGGCTAACCACCCATAGATATTGTGTAGATACAAAGGAACACTAGTTGTGTAATTATACCACAGTCAGTTACAGGAAGTACAGACCGTCTTTATCTGTCTGGGGTCATTTGACTATGGAGAGGTGTGTTCTATTGACATTGGCTCTGTTCCAAATGACCATCTATACCCAATATAGTGCACTACTTTTGACAAGGCTATTCTCTGCTCCCCTTATCAGGAATAGGATGCCATTTTGAATGCAGACCGTGTATTGGGCCCACACCAGCACCACACCAACAATGACTTCCTCTGTCATGTGGTCCCAGGTTAGTAATGGGAGGAGGCGTCTGACACAAGAGTAAGTCCCAGAGTTCGGGTTGACAGTCCAAGGCTCAGCTTACAGTTAGGACACAGAACCTGCCGGGAATAATCCAGTCATTGCCATAGATGCCAGTTCTGTAATGGGGTGGAGACACAGGTCAGATGATGACAATGTATTTCATAAAATGCCTTGCAGCATTCAGAAGAGGACATTGTCACACCCTAGGAAGCAGATCTAGCAGGTTCTAACAGGACATTGTCACACCCTAGGGAGCAGATCTAGCAGGTTCTAACAGGTTATTACTTGTCGCTAATGTAGTTGGATACATCACCTGTTCCCTTATAGTGCACTACTTTTGTTTTGACAAGGGCCACTTGGTAGTGCACTATATAGGGAATAAGGTGCCATTTGGGACTCAGTACCATCCGCTCCACTCTGAGAGGAAAAGGTTCGTTCCTGTCAGAGACCAAGCCACTCCCCCTGGATTATTCAAACAGGACAGGTTCGTTCCTGTCAGAGACCAGGCCACTCCCCCTGGTTTATTCAAACAGGACAGGTTCGTTCCTGTCAGAGACCAGGCCACTCCCCCTGGTTTATTCAAACAGGACAGGTTCGTTCCTGTCAGAGACCAGGCCACTCCCCCTGGTTTATTCAAACAGGACAGGTTCGTTCCTGTCAGAGACCAGGCCACTCCCCCTGGTTTATTCAAACAGGACAGGTTCGTTCCTGTCAGAGACCAGGCCACTCCCCCTGGTTTATTCAAACAGGACAGGTTCGTTCCTGTCAGAGACCAGGCCACTCCCCCTGTTTATTCAAACAGGACAGGTTCGTTCCTGTCAGAGACCAGGCCACTCCCCCTGGTTTATTCAAACAGGACAGGTTCGTTCCTGTCAGAGACCAGGCCACTCCCCCTGGTTTATTCAAACAGGACAGGTTCGTTCCTGTCAGAGACCAGGCCACTCCCCCTGTTTATTCAAACAGGACAGGTTCGTTCCTGTCAGAGACCAGGCCACTCCCTCTGGTTTATTTAAACAGGACAGGTTCGTTCCTGTCAGAGACCAGGCCACTCCCCCTGGTTTATTCAAACAGGACAGGTTCGTTCCTGTCAGAGACCAGGCCACTCCCCCTGGTTTATTCAAACAGGACAGGTTCGTTCCTGTCAGAGACCAGGCCACTCCCCCTGGTTTATTCAAACAGGACAGGTTCGTTCCTGTCAGAGACCAGGCCACTCCCCCTGGTTTATTCAAACAGGACAGGTTCGTTCCTGTCAGAGACCAGGCCACTCCCCCTGGTTTATTCAAACAGGACAGGTTTGTTCCTGTCAGAGACCAGGCCACTCCCCCTGGTTTATTCAAACAGGACAGGTTCGTTCCTGTCAGAGACCAGGCCACTCCCCCTGGTTTATTCAAACAGGACAGGTTCGTTCCTGTCAGAGACCAGGCCACTCCCCCTGTTTATTCAAACAGGACAGGTTCGTTCCTGTCAGAGACCAGGCCACTCCCCCTGTTTATTCAAACAGGACAGGTTCGTTCCTGTCAGAGACCAGGCCACTCCCCCTGTTTATTCAAACAGGACAGGTTCGTTCCTGTCAGAGACCAGGCAACTCCCCCTGTTTATTCAAACAGGACAGGTTCGTTCCTGTCAGAGACCAGGCCACTCCCCCTGGTTTATTCAAACAGGACAGGTTCGTTCCTGTCAGAGACCAGGCCACTCCCCCTGGTTTATTCAAACAGGACAGGTTCGTTCCTGTCAGAGACCAGGCCACTCCCCCTGGTTTATTCAAACAGGACAGGTTCGTTCCTGTCAGAGACCAGGCCACTCCCCCTGGTTTATTCAAACAGGACAGGTTCGTTCCTGTCAGAGACCAGGCCACTCCCCCTGGTTTATTCAAACAGGACAGGTTCGTTCCTGTCAGAGACCAGGCCACTCCCCCTGGTTTATTCAAACAGGACAGGTTCGTTCCTGTCAGAGACCAGGCCACTCCCCCTGGTTTATTCAAACAGGATAGGTTCGTTCCTGTCAGAGACCAGGCCACTCCCCCTGGTTTATTCAAACAGGACAGGTATGTGTAACGTCAGTGAAATAAAACACCTGATTCCTCTATTCATCCTCTGAAGATTTTCACTCCCATCCCTCATTCCTGTTCCATTACAGAGTGTTTGCATCATGCTGTTATACAAAAGGGCTTTTATAAGGACTTTTTCTTATAGAACTCTACACGTAACTGTCTATACTGAGTCCATATTACTGACACGTGTGCTCTCAAGGGTTGCTTCATACTGTTATGAGTTATACAAATACTGTGGGGGTTTTCTTACGGGTTCCTTTTATTGGTTCAACAAGCAACACTTTGTGTACCGACACATTCATAGAACCACGAATACACACGTATAACCACACACACATAGAACCACGAATACACACGTATAACCACACACACATAGAACCACGAATACACACGTAAACACAAATAGCCAAACCACATCCCCCAGCATCTATACACACACACACACAGACGCACACACACAGACACACCTGCAGACACACACACACACACACACACACACACTGCCTAACCTAGCAGAGAAAACATGTAGAGACCCCCAGGGTCCCCTTCCTAACCTGGCAGTGATAACATGTAGAGACCCCCCAGGATCCCCTTCCTAACCTGGCAGTGAAAACATGTAGAGGCCCCCCAGGGTCCCCTTCCTAACCTGGCAGTGATAACATGTAGAGGCCCCCCAGGGTCCCCTTCCTAACCTGGCAGTGATAACATGTAGAGGCCCCCCAGGGTCCCCTTCCTAACCTGGCAGTGATAACATGTAGAGGCCCCCCAGGGTCCCCTTCCTAACATAGCAGTGAAAACATGTAGAGACCCCCAAGGTCCCCTTCCTAACCTGGCAGAGAAAACATGTAGAGACCCCCCAGGGTCCCCTTCCTAACCTAGCAGTGATAACATGTAGAGACCCCCCAGGGTCCCCTTCCTAACCTAGCAGTGAAAACATGTAGAGACCCCCCAGGGTCCCCTTCCTAACCTGGCAGTGATAACATGTAGAGGCCCCCCAGGGTCCCCTTCCTAACCTGGCAGTGATAACATGTAGAGGCCCCCCAGGGTCCCCTTCCTAACCTGGCAGTGATAACATGTAGAGGCTGTGTGTGTGTGTGTGTGTGTGTGTGTGTGTGTGTGTGTGTGTGTGTGTGTGTGTGTGTGTGTGTGTGTGTGTGTGTGTGTGTGTGTGTGTGCGTAACTGATCATCATGTTTACCTAGACAAAAGAGAGGTTGTTATGGAAATAGTTTGGCCTGTAGTGTTTGTTCCTGTTTACTTATGAAAACACTCATCAACGATGATGGAAACAGCATTACTTACACAACTAACCTAGACCGGAAACAAACTATTCAGGGAATTCTAGGTAATGACATCGCTGAATTCTTCCACCATGTGACTCCATCTCCCAGCATGCTGTTCACTCAGCTACAGTTCCCCGGTTGAGCTCTCTGTTTCGACAGCAGCTGTGATCGATACACATGATGTCCTCAGGCCTTCTTTATGGGGTCAGTGGATAAGAGACCACAGACAGAGCCCTTGATAAAATACACCGTAATGTGCCAATGTGTTGTGTTGTGTTGTGTTAGACTACAGCATATGCAGTAGTCTTACATTTTTTGACTAGTACCCAGTCCTAATAGCATCATCAGAGTTCCCTCTGGTCTGGCGTCACCCCAGTTCCCTCTGTCCTCTGAGTCTGACCTAATGGTTCCATAGTGTGATGGAGTGAGAGTAGTACTATGGGTATCAGCATGTCATAGATATTGATAGAGAGTAGTGTAGAGTCAACCTGGTCTCAAGAGCACTTCGCAATATTCTTTACGTAAATCTGAGACGCTCCGTTTAGTATGATATGTTATGTTTTGGATGGTATGTACTAATTTGTGAATGTCCATCACCCATTTAGTATGATATGTTACGAATTACAATTCATATGTTACAATTTTACAAAACATACAATATGTTACACAATAAAATCATTTTCAAAACGCACAATAATTTACCGATTTGCCAATACGTTACGAATTCTAGCTAGGTGGCTAACATTAACTAGGTTAGGGGTTAGGGTTAAGATTAGGAGTTAGGTGAAAGGGTTTAAGGTTAGGGTTTAGGGGAAGGGTTAGCTCAGATGCTAAGTAGTTGCAAAGTATATAAAAAGTTGTAACTCGTTGAAAAAGTTACTAATTAGCTAAAATGCTAAAGTTGTCTGGGATGAGATTCAAACTCACAAACTTTTTGCGTTATATTCCCACCCCTCCCAACTACTCTACTCTTGTGTTTTGTCTTAAGTAGCCATACTAAACGGAACATATCATACTGATTTGAACGTCTCGGTTTTATGTTGACTATTTTACGTCTAGTCTATGAGACCAGGCTGGTAGAGTAGTAGTGGTAGTGTCAGCACGTCATAGATATTGATAGAGAGTAGAGTCAAATAGCTATAGTGCTGTGAGCCAAGAGATCCGTTTGGCAGGCGCCCGTCCATTCCTAGACAGCTCTCTCAGACCACTTACAATACTACATTCATGTGGTGATTGAAAGCGGTTGGACTGATTTAAAAAGCTTGGTGATGGTGTTTACAGAGTTAGACTAAGGTCAATGAAAAGGGTCCTGAAAAGCAACGGATATGAAATTGGCACAATTTCCAAATTATGATCCAATTTTGTGTTCTTGCCAACTCCTTTGCTGTCTTTGTCAAGCCAAACACTGGCACCCAGGCTAAGTTTAGAGGTACAGACTGACTGGCACCCAGGCTAGGTTGAGAGGTACAGACTGACTGGCACCCAGGCTAGGTTGAGAGGTACAGACTGACTGGCACCCAGGCTAGGTTGAGAGGTACAGATTGACTGGCACCCAGGCTAGGTTGAGAGGTACAGACTGGCTGGCACCCAGGCTAGGTTGAGAGGTACAGATTGACTGGCACCCAGGCTAGGTTGAGAGGTACAGACTGGCTGGCATCTCCAGGTGTTTCACTCATTATGTCCTTTACGTTTCCACACAGCATCCAGCTATTCACAATCTTGTGACATGCTGCCCATGATGGTGTCATGACTCCACACACACACACACACATGCACACACACACAGACACACACACACACAAACACACACACACAAACACACAACACACACACACACAAACACACACACACACACACAAACAAACACACACAAACACACGCACACACACAAACACACACACACACAAACACACACACACACAAACACACACAAACACACACACAAACACACACACACACACAAACACACACACACAAACACACACACAAACACACACACACACACAAACACACACACACACACACACACACAGAGATGCCACTGTATGTTTCCTCCAAGCATCCCAGCTCTAAAAAATATCTGTTAATTGACCTATTATGAGACCATAAGTGGAACAAAAATGCTTTAAAAATGCAGGAAATAGAAAAGGAAATGAATACATCAGTTACAGTCACTGTTGCGTCACCAACCGCCAAACCGGAAACGGGCTGTCACTCTAAACGCTGCCGACACTAGGACCCTGTACTATCCCTGTAGTGGTGAGTAAGTGGGGGAGTTTCCTTTTTTTTCCACTTCGCTGACGTCGCAGTTCTCATACGTGCCGGAGTGAACGTGATAGAACAGTACAAGGTGGCAGAGAGAGCGACCAGGATAGCATACAGACCGTTCTGAGATCCGCGAGCAGAGCATCCCTAAGGTACGTACCACTATCACTGTCATTATAGGCTGTAAAGGAAATCATTGTTGGAAGAGGGGCAGAGGGACAACAGGATAACGATGACACGATGATTTGGTTATTATCTGTTATGGTGATGATGATGATGATGATGATGATGATGATGATGATGATGATGATGGGAGTGAGAAATCCTCCTCAGCTGCCACAATGGGATGTAGTTATTTTGTATGGAATTGGGAACCAACCATGCTGTTGCTGACTGTCTGGAAGGTCGGTTGAGTAACTGAGGCTATGTAACGATGGAGACTATCAAAAATATGTCATTATGACAGAGAGAATGGGATGGATGGATGAGAGATTATGAAAT
Organism: Oncorhynchus kisutch; assembly: GCF_002021735.2. NCBI lineage: Eukaryota > Metazoa > Chordata > Actinopteri > Salmoniformes > Salmonidae > Oncorhynchus > Oncorhynchus kisutch. The sequence goes on from NW_022261983.1 coordinate 14,448,296, forward strand.
GATTATTTTTTAGTATATTACCTTTTAAGAATGTGTCTATTTCTATTATTTTATAAGTAGGCATCAGGGCATGGCATTTTATTATTGCCCAAAAATAGTATATTATAAATCCGTTATTAATAACCCTTATAATAAGTGACAGGCCATTCATTCAGCTGGGTGTGCGCTATAGTCGTGACACCGGCCACGGCATACTGGGGACCGCTTGGGGGGTGTAACAACAGGTTCCTCTCTTCTCCGAACAGCGTGTCGCCATCAACATCATAAAATGTACGATGTCTATCACAACCGCTGAGAGGCTCAAATATCAACCTGTAGCTTCGGTAAGTCTGTTTTTGGTTACACGTAGGCTTAATATATTTTACATTTTGCAACGGTCCAGTTAACAACGGGATAAACATGTAGGCTATGCGCCAAAACCAACGCTCAGATGGAACTTTGCGCATCATCGCAGAGTGGGGCGACTGTAGTGACGTAGCCTAGATGGCATAGCTCCGGGAAATCTCTATACTGTAGGCCTATCTCTAGCCCAGTTCTAGGGTCCCCTGTCCCCCAACAAGCTATGTGGGATGAAAAGAACATGAAGTAGTCTATCGACATCATACCAGGTCCGTGTTATGTGTCTGTGAGTTTGGAGATGCCAAACTCTATTTTGAGCGCACCATCATATTTCACGGTGAACGCGCACACCTGTAATGTGCTTTTACTTTCACGTCAATCGTCATCTCGTTGGATCTCTCACTATTTGAAGAGTCTATCTATGTGGTTCCTCTGCCGGGTGCCCACATTAGCATCTGCGCAGAGTTGCTCAGCTGATGTAACAATACCTTGCGAAGCTGAAACCATGTATTCTCACTCCACATCTCTCAGGGACCAGGTGTGTGTGTGTGTGTGTGTTTGGAAGTGTTTAAATATACCAGAAGTCCCCACAAGAATAGTAGACAAACAAACATTTGACCAACTGGGTACATTTTGTTGGTCCCCACGTGGTCAAATGCTATTTCTGTGGGGTTTAGGGTTAAGGTTAGAATTAGTGTTAGAATTAGGTTTAGGGTTAGGAGCTATGGTTAGTTGTATGGTTCGGGTTAGGAGCTAGGGTTAGGATTAGGGTTAAGGTTATGTTTTTGGGTTACGGTTAGGGGTTAAGGAAAATAGGATTTTGAATGGGACTGAGTTGTATGTCCCCACAAGGTTAACTGCGCAATACTGTGTGTGAGAGAGAGAGAGAGAGAGAGAGAGAGAGAGAGAGAGAGGGGGGGGGGGGGGGAGAGGGAGAGAGGGAGAGAGAGGGGGGGGGGGGGAGAGGGGGGGGGGAGAGAGAGAGGGAGAGAGAGAGAGAGAGAGAGTATATCATCCATGATCCCCATAGCACGTTGTTATAAATCATTGATCGATTCAGCACGCTGGTCACGTTCCAGACGCACCAACACAGGCTGACTTGCTGTACCGCGTTGCTAGGTAATTGTGGTCAGCGAATCCATCTCTGTCCTGTCCGGTGAATGACCCACAGACCACAGACCCTGTTAGCTTATGCACATGATCACACTTTATAAAGCAGAGACCCTAACAACAACATAAACGTCAAACAGTGACATCGGAGGGTTCACTCATTGACGGCGGCGGGCTGCGTTCACCTCAGAGTTTTCTGTTAAAGGAGAGTTCTGTGAAGTGATGATAATAATGATGGGAAAGTTGATGTGGTTCAATATATATATATATTTTTCCATTATTATTTATTTTTTACTTTACCCTTTTTTTCGCCCCAATTTCGTGAAATCCAATTGGTAGTTACGATCTTGTCTCATCTCTGCAACTACCCTACCGACTCGGTAGAAGCGAGGGTCGAGAGCCATGCGTCTGAAACACAGCCCTGCCAAGCCGCACTGCTTCTCGACACACTGCCCGCTTAACTCGGAAGCCAGCAGCACCAATGTGTCGGAGGAAACATCTTCCAACTGACAACCGCAGTCAGCCAATTTTGACTTTGTGGCTGTGGTAACTAGTGACAACCCCCTTATAGCTTTTGGCTTTCCATAACCGTTAGTGATGCGCGCACCGTATCTCTATAAGACATTCCGAGCGCAGTCGACGTCTTGTCTTAAAAAGATCATAGGTTTTTGGACATTCAAATAAAAACATTTGTTAATACTGCTGTTTTTATAAAACTATATTTGCTGTAGGTTAGGTATTCAAAGGACCGTTATGCCCGCACAACATAGGCCATGTACAGTGGGCTATGGTAGCAGGTCTATTTATGAGATAGGCCTATATGTCGGGTCTTAAAGGGGAATGTATTTGTTTGGGTTTTCAGTATCAGTCTTTCTTCAAAATGGAAACAGAACTGTGTCACCGTCAATCCTTCCCTTTAAAGCTGCGCTCCAGAGAATTAATCGAACTTGGAGTTTTGGCTTTAAACTTGTCCACGTGAAGACATTCCAAGGATTTCGCGGGAAAGGAGAGCGACCCCAGATGTTTTTACACATTCTTATTTCCAATGACGGCCTACCCCTGGCCCAACCGCTGGGCCTATTGTGTGCCGCCCTATGGAACTCTCAAACACGGAGCTAAGCAGTGTTCGTCCCTGGATGGGAGACCAGATGCTTCTGAAAGTGGTGTTGAAGGGCCAGTGGGAGGCACTCTTTCCTCTTTCCTAACTCTTTCCTTCTTCTCTAATGGATTCGTTCTCGCGCAGGATCTTTTTTTTTTTTTTACCTTTATTTTACTAGGCAAGTCAGTTAAGAACAAATTCTTATTTTCAATGACGGCCTGTATTAGGTTATAAGCGCTTAATTGGGCTACAACAGGTGTCAGTTAGGCTATAGGCCCACTGCTAGACTAGACACACCAGACATAGATCTACTACCAACCTCTATAGACTAGACACACCAGACATAGATCTACTACCAACCTCTATAGACTAGACACACCAGACATAGATCTACTACCAACCTCTATAGACTAGACACACCAGACATAGATCTACTACCAACCTCTATAGACTAGACTCTTTTCTCTGTATATATCACTGATGTTGCTCTTGCTGCGGGCGATTCCCTGATCCACCTCGACGCAGACGACACCATTCTATATACTTCCGGCCCGTCCTTGGACACTGTGGTATCTAACCTCCAAACGAGCTTCAATGCCATACAATACATACTCCTTCCGTGGCCTCCAACTGCTCTTAAACGCTAGTAAAACCAAATGCATGCTTTTCAACCGTTCGCTGCCTGCATCCGCACGCCCGACTAGCATCACCACCCTGGATGGTTCCGACCTTGAATATGTGGACATCTATAAGTACCTAGGTGTCTGGCTAGACTGTAAACTCTCCTTCCAGACTCATATCAAACATCTCCAATCGAAAATCAAATCAAGAGTCGGCTTTCTATTCCGCAACAAAGCCTCCTTCACTCACGCCACCAAACTTACCCTAGTAAAACTGACTATCCTACCGATCCTCGACTTCGGCGATGTCATCTACAAAATTGCTTCCAACACTCTACTCAGCAAACTGGATGCAGTTTATCACAGTGCCATCCGTTTTGTCACTAAAGCACCTTATACCACCCACCACTGCGACTTGTATGCTCTAGTCGGCTGGCCCTCACTACATATTCGTCGCCAGACCCACTGGCTCTAGGTCATCTACAAGTCCATGCTAGGTAAAGCTCCGCCTTATCTCAGTTCACTGGTCACGATGGCAACACCCATCCGTAGCACGCGCTCCAGCAGGTGTATCTCACTGATCATCCCTAAAGCCAACACCTCATTTGGCCGCCTTTCGTTCCAGTTCTCTGCTGCCTGTGACTGGAACGAATTGCAAAAATCGCTGAAGTTGGAGACTTTTATCTCCCTCACCAACTTCAAACATCTGCTGTCTGAGCAGTTAACCAATCGCTGCAGCTGTACATAGTCTATTGGTAAATAGCCCACCCACTTTTACCTACCTCATCCCCATACTGTTTTTATTTATTTACTTTTCTGCTCTTTTGCACACCAATATCTCTACCTGTACATGACCATCTGATCATTTATCACTCCAGTGTTATTAATCTGCAAAATTGTAATTATTTGCCTACCTCCTCATGCCTTTTGCACACAATGTATATAGACTCTCTTTTTTCTACTGTGTTATTGACTTGTTAATTGTTTACTCCATGTGTAACTCTGTGTTGTCTGTTCACACTGCTATGCTTTATCTTAGCCAGGTCACAGTTGCAAATGAGAACTTGTTCTCAACTAGCCTACCTGGTTAAATAAAGGTGAAATAAAATAAAATAAAAGACACACCAGACATAGATCTACTACCAACCTCTATAGACTAGACACACCAGACATAGATCTACTACCGACCTCTATAGACTAGACACACCAGACATAGATCTACTACCAACCTCTATAGACTAGACACACCAGACATAGATCTACTACCAACCTCTATAGACTAGACACACCAGACATAGATCTACTACCAACCTCTATAGACTAGACACACCAGACATAGATCTACTACCAACCTCTATAGACTAGACACACCAGACATAGATCTACTACCAACCTCTATAGACTAGACACACCAGACATAGTTCTACTACCAACCTCTATAGACTAGACACACCAGACATAGATCTCATAAAGCTCATTAGTATATTAACAGTGCCACTAACAACCTCTATAGACTAGACACACCAGACATAGATCTACTACCAACCTCTATAGACTAGACACACCAGACATAGATCTACTACCGACCTCTATAGACTAGACACACCAGACATAGATCTACTACCAACCTCTATAGACTAGACACACCAGACATAGATCTACTACCAACGTCTATAGACTAGACACACCAGACATAGATCTACTACCAACCTCTATAGACTAGACACACCAGACATAGATCTACTACCAACCTCTATAGACTAGACACACCAGACATAGTTCTACTACCAACCTCTATAGACTAGACACACCAGACATAGATCTCATAAAGCTCATTAGTATATTAACAGTGCCACTAACAACCTATTATAGGAAAAAATCCTGTCAAGTGTTTTAAAGGATCTGGCATTGAGAATATTTGATTAAAGCCAGCCTCAAGCATATCAGAATAGCCCCATTGTGTTTACGGAAGTTAAATCCATTATTTCTGAGAAACTGCAGCACAGATAACTCCTTCCTGTGTGTGTGTGTGTGTGTGTGTGTGCGTGTGTGTGTGGCTAGCTCTCTGTATCGATGGTGTCTAGGTCATAAATATCCCTCAGAGAATGCTTGGCCTGGGGGGGGGGGGCCTGCCATGGTTGCTGATGTGTGGCGGTGGCACTAAAACCCATTGCTTTCTCCATTGCTGAAGTGAAACTGTAAATCTCCAGAGTCCATTACGGCTCTCCATGGAGCCATGGCTAGCCATTACTCAGTCAGCCTCCTGTAGCTATGTTTGTAAATCTAATATATTGTGATGGTGGTGGTGAGTGTGATTATTACAGACTGTGTGTATATGGGGGGAAGCAGAATATATTTCTGAAAGTACACACACAGCAAAGATGATTGCAATACTGTAGTGTCCTCCAGGTGTGCAAGGTCACCTGGCCGGGATACGGAGAGTAAATAATGGATTGTGTTTATATTGAACATTGCAGTCTGGTTTAAATCATTGTTGCTGACCGTATTCCAACCTGCTGTTGCACAATGAATACAGACCAAGGCCAAGCCACTTCATGCAATTCTGTTCATCAATATGTCATTTAATCAATATGTAATTTAATCAATATGTCATTTAATCAATATGTCATTTAATCAATATATCATTTAATCAATATGTCATTTAATCAATATATCATTTAATCAATATGTCATTTAATCAATATATCATTTAATCAATATGTCATTTAATCAATATATAATTTAATCAATATGTCATTTAATCAATATATCATTTAATCAATATGTCATTTAATCAATATATCATTTATTCCACAACATTTATTCATCTAGGGGCTCCCGAGTGGTGCAGCGGTCTAAGGCACTGCATCTCAGTGCTTGAGGCGTCACTACAGACACCCTGGTTCGAATCCAGGCTGTATCACAACCGGCCGTGATTGGGAGTCCCATAGGGCGGTGTACAATTGGCCCAGCGTCGTCCCGGGTTTGGCCCAGCGTCGTCCCGGGTTTGGCTGGTGTAGGCTGTCATTGTAAATAATAATTTGTTCTTTAACTGACTTGCGTGGTTAAATAAAGGAGAAATAAAATTCAACAGTAATAATTAAGGCAATGACAACATGGTTACGGGGCTTTAGGATACAGATAGGCAGCTGTGTTACTACCGATATACAATGATAGATCTACGCTGATTATGCACGTTCTATGACTTCTATTTCTATTGTAGCGACCTTTATTCCCAACACCTAGCAACCTCGTCAAGAGCTTTGGATCTCTTGGTGTAACAGCTAAGGTGTTGGGTTGACAGACGCTGGACCTGGGTTCGAGTCCCGGTCAGGACTAATCCCAACACCTAGCAACCTCGTCAAGAGCTTTGGATCTCTTGGTGTAACAGCTAAGGTGTTGGGTTGACAGATGCTGGACCTGGGTTCGAGTCCCGGTCAGGACTATCCCCCCCCCCCCCAGAGTTATCTATACCATAACCCACCCCCTCCTCTTTCTCCTCTCAGATCCAAAGTTAGAGGACCATGGGAGGTGCGGTGGTGGACGAGGGACCTGGGGGGGTGAAGGCACCAGACGGGGGGTGGGGCTGGGCTGTGCTGTCCGGCTGTTTCGTCATCACTGGGTTCTCCTACGCCTTCCCCAAGGCTGTCAGCGTGTTCTTCAAGGAGCTGATCAGAGAGTTCGACGTGGGGTACAGCGACACAGCATGGATCTCATCTATACTGCTGGCTATGCTGTACGGCACAGGTAGAGGATGTACACACACACACACACACACACACACACACAGGCAGGTACCCGAGTGGTGCGGTGGTCTAAGACACTGCATCGTTGTGCCACTAGAGATTCTGGGTGGGCCGGGCGCAATGCACGCTGACACGGTCGCCAGGTGTTCGGTGTTTCCTCCGACACGTTGGTGCGACTGGCTTCCGGGTTCAGTGGGCATTGTGTCAAGAAGCAGTGCAGGTTGGTTGGGTTGTGTTTCGGAGGACACACGGCTCTCGACCTTCGCCTCTCCCCAGTCTGTACGGGAGTTGCAGCGATGAGACAAGACTGTAACTACCAATTGGATGATAGTTGGGGAGAAAAATAAAAAAGACAGGTACACTGATACTGTCTAACACAAAACACACACACACACGCACACACACACACACAGATACTGTCTAACACAAAACACACACACACACGCACACACACACACACAGATACTGTCTAACACACACACTGACACACAGATTCAATATGTGTGTGTTCCTCTCCCTGCAGGTCCTCTGTGCAGTGTGTTGGTGAATCGTTACGGGTGTCGTCCGGTGATGATGGTGGGGGGACTTTTTGCCTCTCTGGGGATGATTCTGTCTTCCTTCTCCACCAGCATCCTCCACATCTACCTCTCTACTGGAGTCATTACAGGTTGGTCCACATCTACCTGTTTACTGGAGTCATTACAGGTTGGTCCACATCTACCTGTCTACTGGAGTCATTACAGGTTGGTCCACATCTACCTGTCTACTGGAGTCATTACAGGTTGGTCCACATCTACCTCCATACTGGAGTCATTACAGGTTGGTCCACATCTACCTATCTACTGGAGTCATTACAGGTTGGTCCACATCTACCTCTCTACTGGAGTCATTACAGGTTGGTCCACATCTACCTGTCTACTGGAGTCATTACAGGTTGGTCCACATCTACCTCTCTACTGGAGTCATTACAGGTTGGTCCACATCTACCTCCATACTGGAGTCATTACAGGTTGGTCCACATCTATGTCTCTACTGGAGTCATTACAGGTTGGTCCACATCTACCTCTCTACTGGAGTCATTACAGGTTGGTCCACATCTATGTCTCTACTGGAGTCATTACAGGTTGGTCCACATCTACCTCTCTACTGGAGTCATTACAGGTTGGTCCACATCTACCTGTCTACTGGAGTCATTACAGGTTGGTCCACATCTTCCTCCATACTGGAGTCATTGTGATACTGTATGTCTCCTAATTCTTTGACAGTCCTCTCCTGTCCCCCTGTCCTCCAGGTCTGGGCCTGGCGTTGAACTTCCAGCCGTCTCTGATCATGCTGAATCGCTACTTCAGTGAGAAGAGGCCCCTGGCTAACGGCCTGGCTGCTGCTGGGAGTCCTGTGGCCCTCTGCTGCTTATCACCTCTGGGACAGGTACAACACAACACCCCTAATCCCTGACCCCTAACCATAACTCTGCTGCTGGGAGCCCTGTGGCCCTCTGCTGTTTATCACCTCTGGGAAAGGTACAACACAACACCCCTAACCCCTGACCCCTAACCCCTAACCATAACTCTGCTGCTGGGAGCCCTGTGGCCTTCTTCTGCTTATCACCTCTAGGACAGGTACTACACTACACCCCTAACCCCTGAACCCTAACCCCTAACCATAACTCTGCTGCTGGGAGCCCTGTAGCCCTCTGCTGTTTATCACCTCTGGGACAGGTACGACACTACACCCCTAACCCCTGACCCCTAACTATAACTCTGTTGCTGGGAGCCCCATCACCCTTTGCTGCCTCTCCCCTCTACATTACACCTCTAACCTTTGACCCTAACCCTGACCTTAACCCTGCTGTCTCTTCCAGCTGTTGCAGTACCAGTACGGTTGGAGAGGAGGCTTCCTCATCCTCGGAGGGCTCCTGCTCAACTGCTGCGCCTGCGCGGCCCTCATGAGGCCCCTAGTGGCCCCTCCTAAACCCCACCAGCGGGAAGACGTAGAGAAGGAGGGAAAAGAGTTGGAGGTAGAGAAGACCCAGTCCAAACCCAAACCTCTCCTGGACTTCAGTGTGTTTAAGGACAGGGGTTTCCTGATCTACACCATAGCTGCATCTATTATGGTGAGTCAGAACAGGAACAATACTGTCCCAAATGGCATCCTATTCCCTACATAGTGCACTACTCCTGACCAGAGCTCTATGGCACCCTATTCCCTATATAGTGCACTACTTCTGACCAGAGCTCTATGGCACCCTATTCCCTATATAGTGCACTACTCCTGACCAGAGCTCTATGGCACCCTATTCCCTATATAGTGCACTACTCCTGACCAGAGCTTTATGGCACACTATTCCCTACATAGTGCACTACTCCTGACCAGAGCTCTATGCACACTATTCCCTACATAGTGCACTACTCCTGACCAGAGCTCTATGCACCCTATTCCCTATATAGTGCACTACTCCTGACCAGAGCTCTATGGCACACTATTCCCTATATAGTGCACTACTCCTGACCAGAGCTCTATGGCACACTATTCCCTATATAGTGCACTACTCCTGACCAGAGCTCTATGGCACCCTATTCCCTATATAGTGCACTACTCCTGACCAGAGCTCTATGGCACCCTATTCCCTATATAGTGCACTACTCCTGACCAGAGCTCTATGGCACCCTATTCCCTATATAGTGCACTACTCCTGACCAGAGCTCTATGCACACTATTCCCTACATAGTGCACTACTCCTGACCAGAGCTCTATGCACCCTATTCCCTATATAGTGCACTACTCCTGACCAGAGCTTTATGGCACACTATTCCCTACATAGTGCACTACTCCTGACCAGAGCTCTATGGCACCCTATTCCCTATATAGTGCACTACTCCTGACCAGAGCTCTATGGCACCCTAATTCCCTATATATAGTGCACTACTTCTGACCACAGCTCTATGGCACCCTATTCCATATATATAGTGCACTACTCCTGACCAGAGCTCTATGGCACCCTATTCCCTATATAGTGCACTACTCCTGACCAGAGCTCTATGGCACCCTATTCCCTATATAGTGCACTACTCCTGACCAGAGCTCTATGGCACCCTATTCTCTATATATAGTGCACTACTCCTGACCAGAGTCCTAAGAAAAATTAATTTACAAATAAACTACAAAGTAGAAGCTATAGTTCTTCTATGTTTTTAAATTTGTTTTTTTGTATTCATGTCACTTGACTGCAATGAAATAGTCTGCCATCGTTTCAAATTGACATGGTTAAGAGTTCATCTGATCCTAGGTTCTGGGTCTGTTTGTGCCACCGGTGTTCGTGGTGAGCTATGCCAAAGAGCTGGGCAACGAAGACACCAAGTCGGCCCTCCTCCTATCCATCCTCGGCTTCATAGACATCTTCGCCCGGCCCACCTGTGGCATCATCGCTGGGCTGAAGTGGGTCAGGCCCAGAGTTGTTTACCTGTTCAGCTTTGCCATGATCTTTAATGGATGCACTGACCTGGTGGGATCTCAGGTAGGGCTGGGCGTTTAATTACAGTAATGTGTTGGCTTGTTGAGGTTGATTTGGTTGTCATGTGTACATTTCTGTTTGTTGTATTGACTAATGATATATACAGCATCTAAACTATACATATGTGCTGTTAAAATCCCTGTTGTTACTGTATCAATACTGTTACTGTTGGTGTCCTGTAAATACTGTAAAATGTTACTGTAAATACTGTAAAATGTTACTGTAAATACTGTATACTGTACAATGTTACTGTAAATACTGTAAAATGTTACTGTAAATACTGTATACTGTACAATGTTACTGTAAATACTGTAAAATGTTACTGCAAATACTGTAAAATGTTACTGTAAATACTGTATACTGTACAATGTTACTGTAAATACTGTATACTGTACAATGTTACTGTAAATACTGTAAAATGTTCCTGTAAATACTGTAAAATGTTACTGTAAATACTGTATACTGTAAAATGTTACTGTAAATACTGTCAAATGTTACTGTAAATATGGTATACTGGAAAATGTTACTGTAAATATGGTATACTGTAAAATGTTACTGTAAATACTGTAAAATGTTACTGCAAATACTGTAAAATGTTACTGTAAATACTGTAACATTTTACTGTAAATACTTATCTGGTTTCCATGTCACCTGCAGGCGAAGGACTACCCGTTTCTGGTGGTGTTCTGTGTGTTCTTCGGGATCTCCTACGGCATGGTCGGGGCGCTACAGTTTGAGGTTCTCATGGCGATCGTTGGCACGGAGAAATTCTCCAGCGCTATAGGACTGGTGTTGCTCATGGAAGCTATTGCTGTGCTGGTGGGACCACCTGGAGCAGGTTAGTACACACATGATTAACAGGTGGAGGTTGGGTTAGGGCTAGGTTAGGGTTAAGGTTAAAGTTAGATAAATATAATGGAGAATTTATCCAGTTTCCTCTCCCCTCTGATCTCTCTCCTCCTCCCTCTCTCTCTCTCCCTCCTCCTCCCTCTCTCTCTCCCTCCTCCTCTCTCTCCCTCCTCCTCCCTCCCTCTCTCCCTCCTCAGGTCGGCTGCTGGACGCCACTAAGAACTACATGTACGTGTTCCTGCTGGCAGGAATTGAGGTGGTCCTCGCCGCCGTGGTCCTGGCCACGTGTAACTTCCTGTTCATCAGGAAGAAGCCCACGGAACCCGCTGCGGAACTGGAGAACGGAACGGTTTCCGCGGAAATGGAGCTTCTCAACAAGCCTGTTGCTGCTGAGGAAGAGGAGGAGGAAGTAGAGAAGGGGGAGAAAGAGGTGAAGGAGATGAAGGAGAAAGAGGAGAAGGAGAAAGAGGAGGTGAAGGAGATGAAGGAGAAAGAGGAGGTGAAGGAGATGAAGGAGATGAAGGAGGAAGCGGTTGAGAAAGCAAAGGAGGACGAGGAAGACAGTGAGAAAAAGAAGGAGGAAGAGAAAAAGAAGGAGGAGATCAGGCCTGAGAGCGTAATGGTGGTCTCAGAAGAAGTGGAGAGCTTCCTTAAAGAACCAGAAGAACAAAATGGTGCCTTGCTCTCCAGTTTTGAGACACGTCTGTAGGAGGAAGAGAACCTGGCACAGGACAAACTACAGACTTTAAACTTAAACACTGCCAAGGGCACTTTAAAGGGCACTAAGAATTGTACTCCGCAGTGTACTTTGAAGGGCACTAAAAAGTGTACTTAGAAGTGGGCCAAGAAAGTGCTTAGAAAAGCATACTGGGGAAGACACAGCTGGTCCTAGCAGTATCCTCCTGTATCTAGTTGAGGTGTTGTTATGTTGTGTAGCTGTTCTCTGTGGGCTGTGTGCCATATCAACAACAATAACACACACACACACACACACACACACACACACACACACACACACACACACACACACACACACACACACACACACACACACACACACACACACACACACACACACACACACACACACACACACACACACAATCGTTAAGTGAAACTGATAAATGTCAAGTGAATAGCCGTGTTAATAGTGTTGTGCCCTGCCGTGTGAATTGTGAAGCTACCAGTGTGTAGTGCTGCAGGGCGATATATGGTAGACACCATGTTGTTGTCTGTAACAATGTGGAATAAATACCGTCACTTCCTACCACTGTTACTCTGGAACACAACATTACAAGTGTTCCGGAACTTTAACTAAACCCAGCGTGGAACATTCCGCTGTCAGTCAACATTCCGCTGTCAGTCAACATTCCGCTGTCAGTCAACATTCCGCTGTCAGTCAACATTCCGTTGAGTGGCAGAATGAGGAATGAATGGATAGATATCTGGCTACTGTTATGCATATCATTTCACTCGGAGCTTTGGCACAGACGTTTAAAGGTATAGTGATGTTGAATGGTTGAATTTCACTCTGTAACCTTGTAGAGATTGTAGACTTTATTAGACTAGGACACACAGAGAGAGAGAGAGAGATGCCAATGAGAACACTAGACTAGTATCCCTGGTTACCTCCCTAATGGCACCCAGACAGAGAGATGCCAATGAGAACACCAGACTAGTATCCCTGGTTACCTCCCTAATGGCACCCAGACAGAGAGATGCCAATGAGAACACCAGACTAGTATCCCTGGTTACCTCCCTAATGGCACCCAGACAGAGAGATGCCAATGAGAACACCAGACTAGTATCCCTGGTTACCTCCCTAATGGCACCCAGACAGAGAGATGCCAATGAGAACACCAGACTAGTATCCCTGGTTACCTCCCTAATGGCACCCAGACAGAGAGATGCCAATGAGAACACCAGACTAGTATCCCTGGTTACCTCCCTAATGGCACCCAGACGGAGAGATGCCAATGAGAACACCAGACTAGTATCCCTGGTTACCTCCCCAATAGCACCCAGACGGAGAGATGCCAATGAGAACACCAGACTAGTACCCCTGGTTACCTCCCTAATGGCACCCAGACAGAGGTACCCTGTTTCTGTTTGTTTCAGTGTCATAACATTAACTACGATGGCAGAAATAGGTCACACTGTTTCTAGACTTCACAGTTTAATCTGTAGATGCTGGGTGAGTCCCAAATGGAACTCTACTCCCTATATAGTGCACTACTTTTTTTTATACCAGGGTCCCCATAGGGCTCTGTTCAAAACTAGTGCACTATATAGGGAATAGGGTTCCATTTGGAACCAGTCTGGCAGAACTAGCTGACAGAAACCATTCAGTCCAGAGGAACCAATGACCTCCCATGCAGATCTAAAAAACACAGAACTTTAAATTTTTTATTGATAAATGTATTGATACATGTATTGATAAATGTATTGCTAAATGTATTGATACATGTATTGATACATGTATTGATAGATGTATTGATACATGTATTGATACATGTATTGATAGATGTATTGATAAATGTATTGATAAATGTATTGATAGATGTATTGATAAATGTATTGATAAATGTATTGATAGATGTATTGATAAATGTATTGATAAATGTATTGATAGATGTATTGATAGATGTATTGATAGATGTATTGATACATGTATTGATAGATGTATTGATAGATGTATTGATAGATGTATTGATAAATGTATTGATAGATGTATTGATAGATGTATTGATAAATGTATTGATACATGTATTGATAGATGTATTGATAGATGTATTGATAGATGTATTGATAGATGTATTGATAGATGTATTGATAGATGTATTGATAGATGTATTGATACATGTATTGATAGATGTATTGATAGATGTATTGATACATGTATTGATAGATGTATTGATAGATGTATTGATAGATGTATTGATACATGTATTGATAGATATATTGATAAATGTATTGATAGATGTATTGATAGATGTATTGATAGATGTATTGATAGATGTATTGATAGATGTATTGATACATGTATTGATAGATGTATTGATAGATGTATTGATACATGTATTGATAGATGTATTGATAGATGTATTGATACATGTATTGATAGATGTATTGATAGATGTATTGATAGATGTATTGATACATGTATTGATAGATATATTGATAAATGTATTGATAGATGTATTGATAGATGTATTGATAGATGTATTGATAGATGTATTGATAGATGTATTGATAAATGTATTGATACATGTATTGATACATGTATTGATAGATGTATTGATAGATGTATTGATAGATGTATTGATAGATGTATTGATACATGTATTGATACATGTATTGATACATGTATTGATAGATGTATTGATACATGTATTGATAGATGTATTGATAAATGTATTGATAGATGTATTGATAGATGTATTGATAGATGTATTGATAGATGTATTGATAGATGTATTGATAGATGTATTGATAAATGTATTGATAGATGTATTGATAGATGTATTGATACATGTATTGATAGATGTATTGATAGATGTATTGATAGATGTATTGATACATGTATTGATAGATGTATTGATAGATGTATTGATACATGTATTGATAGATGTATTGATAAATGTATTGATAGATGTATTGATAGATGTATTGATAGATGTATTGATAGATGTATTGATAGATGTATTGATAGATGTATTGATAGATGTATTGATAGATGTATTGATACATGTATTGATAGATGTATTGATAGATGTATTGATAAATGTATTGATAGATGTATTGATAGATGTATTGATAGATGTATTGATAC